>NW_006408731.1:1042600-1059061 GCF_000296735.1 Chrysochloris asiatica | reverse complement strand
GGGTGGAGGGTCAGAGAAAAAGAGGAAGACCCCCAACGAGATGGATCAGCCAGGTGGCATCATTGATGGACTCAAGTGTGGTAGTGGTAGTGAGGTTGGCCCGGGATCGGACATTGTTTCGTTCTGCTGTGCATGGGGTCGCTATGAGTCGGTTCTGACTCGATGGCACCTGACAACAACAACAACAATGTTGATACCACAAAATTAAGTAGGCAAATGAAGCAGTATTTTGAGAAAAGTTAAGTAGGTAATAAAGGTTTTTGTTCATAATGAATGTTTTATGATGTTCTCAATCTTCCCTAAAATGTGAACACTTTTGATTACATACTACCTAGGCTAATAGTGTGCCAAAACAACAATAAAGCAATAACAATGATTCTAACTAATTCTTAATTATGCCTGGTGTGTCAAACACTGCAATACATTTTTACTAGCATTAACTTATTTAGTTGCCACAATCAAACCATATGACACAAGGATTTTTAGTACCTATATTTTAAGATTAATTTCAGCATTGATTACTACAGTCTGCTAATAAGTAGAACAATTCTAAAAATGAAAAAGAAGCATTGAGGTAATGAGACTATAAATTCAGAGTTTCAAAATTCCAGAGAAAAACATCTCTACTCCATTCAAAGCATTATATATATTGTTCTCCCATGTAAAATAACACATAATTCACAATAAAAACTGAAAAACCCCCAAAACATTATATAAACACAAAGAATTTTAAGGCATGTTATGAATGAGGTTCTTTTATAGGTGAAAATTCTATGATCTAGATGTTGTTGTTGTCAGGTACCATCGAGTTGGAACCGACTCATAGCGACTCCATGCACAGCAGAACGAAACAATGTCCCATCCTGGGCCAACCTCACTACCTCTGCCACACTTGACGCCATCAATGATGCCACCTGGCCGATCCATCTCGTTGGGGGTCTTCCTCTTTTTCTCTAACCCTCCACCTTACCCAGCATGACATCCTTCTCCAGCGACTGTTCCCTCCTGACAATATGTCCAAAGTATGAGAGACGAAGCTTAGCCATCCTGGCCTCCAAGGAACACTCTGGCTGCACTTTTTTCAAAATAGATCTATTGGTTCTTTTGGCAGTCCATGGCACCTTTAGTACTCTCCTCCAGCACCACTACGATCTTCCTTATTCACTGTCCAGCTTTTGTATCCATATGAGGTTATTGAAAATACCATGGCTTGGGTCAGGCGTACCTTAGTCCTCAAGGTGACATCTCTGCTCTTCAACACTTTAAAAAGTTCCTGTGCAGCAGATTTGCCCAATGCAATATGTTGTCTGATCTCTTGACTGCTGCTTCCGCGAGTGTTGATAGTTGATCCAAGAAGAATGAAGTCCTTGACAACTTCAATCTTTTCTCCATTGATAAGAATGTTGTTTATTGGTCCAGTGGTGAGGATTTTTGTTTTCTTGACATTGAGATGCAATCCATACCGAAGACTGTGCTCTTTGATCTTCATCAGTAAATGTTTCAAGTCCTCTTCACTTTCAGCAAGCAAGGTTGTATCATCTGCATATCGCAGGTTGTTAATGAGTCTTCCTGCAATCCTGACGCCACGTTTTTCTTCATATAATCCAGATTCTCAGATTATCTGCTCAACATACAGGTTGAATAAGTATGGTGAAAGAACACAACCTTGTTGCACACCTTTCCCAATTTTAAAACATTCAGTTTTCCCATGCTCTGTTCGAACAACTGCCTCTTGGTCTAGGTACAGACTCCTCATGAGCACAATTAAGTGTTCCGGAATACTCATACTTTGCAATGTTGTCCATAGCTTGTCATGATTCACACAATCGAAAGCCTTTGTGTAGTCAATAAAGCATAGGTAAACATCTTTCTGATATTCTCTGCTTTCAGCCAAGATCCATTGGACATCAGCCATGCTCTAGATAGGATATGAAATAAAATTATGGTTTGAATTAATTTGATTGTTAAAATAAACATTCTAAAGATTCTAATTTATCCATGTTATTAAATAATTATACTAAGATTCCTATTGCCTATTCTTTTAACAGCTTTATATTAATCTTTCATATTTTTCAATCATGAACCTTTATTGAGTCTTAAAGGTTAATATTTGATTTCTCACAAATTCTTCCATAAACTATTTTATATAACATGAATGACAGTATTCATTCCAGTATGCTTTCAGTGACTTTGTAATGAGAGAATTTGTGCATATCATTTGCCTTATTAAGTATAGTTTGTGAATATTCACTACTTCATAATCTCCCTCATTAAACAGATAAATTTCCACAAATGGGGAATTTCTCTGGATATTTCTATAGTGTCACCATAGCAAGTGGATGTAATCTATGTGATTTACTATTGAAGTATATGGTTAAGCTCCGGAATTCTTTAGTTAGATCTTGAAACTCTTTCAAGTCATTCTCATAATATTTCATTACTTCTAGCTGTTAGATTCCATGACGTGTATCTTCCACTTCCTGTGACTTTTCTGTCCTTATTTTGCATGATCATGAATCATAAGGACAGGTGGTCAAAGGACTCCAAGACTAATCCTGTAAGGCTTTTAAAATTTTGGTGTTGTTTTTAAGTGCCATTGAGTCAATTCTGACTCATAGCGACCTTGTGTAGGATTTCCAAGGAGCAGCTGGTGGGTTAGAGCCCAGGGTCTTTGGTTAGCAGTCCAGTGCTTATCCTACAGCACCACACCAGAGTATATATTCCATTCACGGTCCTTTCCCCACTCTGTAATCCTGCCTGTGACAGTGATGAGCTTTGCCTCCAATCATGATTTTGTGATTATTTCTTTTGGTTTCTATCATCTGTCATTGACCACAATGGTGGTGATTTCTTTGAATTCCATTATTACCTCATGCTGATGGTTTCCCTCATCTGGATCATTTGTCTTTGCCCTGTCTTTGTCCTATGTAAAGCTGTATAAAGGGGTAAGCTCACCAGTCACTCCTTGGAAACCCTATACAGGGTTGCTATGGGTTGGAACCTACTCGACGGCACTTAACAACAACAACAAACATCTGACAGATGTCAAATGCCTGAATGAAGTGTGAAGCCCTCATTCAATTATGTGAACTTTGAAATGTTGTTCTTGGGGGAAAAGACCCCAAATTCAAATGCATTCTATTATTGTTGTTGTTGAGCTGGTGAGCTTGAACTGCTGACCCTGCAGTTCAAATGGCTTTTCAGTCTGGCACATTAACCAACAATGCCACACCAGGACTCCATATGTCAAATGTAGTGCTTGTCAAAATTTAATGCTTTTTAGGCTGGTTTAAAGGGGGAAAGAGAGACATATTTAAAGAGAAAGAGACAGAGAGATATTAATTTATTACTAAGGGGAAGCTTCCTATCAACTCAACTAGATATTCCCAAAGTTTAGAAAAAGCCCTTGAAATGTTCTCTACTTCTTATATGTAAATTATGCATTATGACCTACTTCATTCCAACAAGATCAAAAGGACAACATTTGCCCATGGATAAAGTGAAGAAGGAAGAGGTAGAAAAGAAGGGCAAATGTTGGCTCCAGCAGTTGTGTTGGCTCCAGCAACTTGGCACCCAATGTGGAGCCCAACTTTGGGGAACTCTTAAGCCAAGACGAGGAGAACCTCCAAAGTGCACACAAATAAGATACAGAGTGGATTGGAGTTTCAACTGGGTATAAAACCATGGAGATTTTAGGGTCAAAGGATGGCCAGTTGTTTGTAGATATGCTTAAGGCTCTATTGAGGGCCAGAGGAACTCCTATTAAAGGTGTTCAGCTTGCTCAGTTTTCAGATTTTGTACAGGAGATCTGTCCCTGGTTCCCAAAGGAAGGGATTGTAAATATGGATACTTGGGAGAAGGTCAGAAAGCAGTTGCATGCTTGGTATGCTGCTGAAGGGCCTGATAAGATATTGCTTTATACATTTTTTCTTTGGACATTTGTGCATGAAAGCCTGACTTTGGAAAAGCAGTTTCTGACTTACAGCCTGAGCTCGCAGAGAATTTGTGACAGACAATGCAGGCTTATGAAGAATTACGGTCGCCTGAGTCATCAGTGCCACAGAAGGAGTTGTTGGGAGAACAGGGAGCCTCCACTTTTCCTCCAAACTATTCTTTAAAGGAACAAAGGGGCTCAGAGGCAGAGGGCTCAGACTCAGACTCAGACTGGGAGACATTATCTCTGGTGGAAGCAAATGCTGCCAGCATGAAACCGAAAGTGCTGGGCTTAATGCCAAAAGTGAGGGAGCAGTTATCTTGTGCTCTGCCTGCTTTGTCTACAGTTCAAAGGGCCTTGAGAGAAGCAAGGATAGTGGGGGAGGAAAGATATCAGCCTTTATAATTGTAACTTCTAACAGGCATCTACAGAGAAATTTATGGAGGTTAGTTGCCACCCTCGGAGTAAATTAATCAAACCAGTGCAAATCTAAAAGATCTTGGGGGAGCAGGACAAATGGCTCATTACATTTATACTGTGTCCAGGTCCCCTATGTGCATTACATAACCAGTCAATATCTCATATGCAGAGGGACATTATGTTGTAAATTGTGTTTCACACAATCCTTACCCAATCTTTAATCTTGAGTTTGCCCTTGACCATACAATCAGTCCCCTCCATTCCAATCTTAGAATTTATGGCTTTAGAGAATGAGATCCTGTGTTGATAGTTCCAATTTTGCTCCCAGTTCCATCCTGGCTAATGGGCTAGGTTAGGATATGAGAAATAAAGATTTGCTCAGAGCAAAGGTTTGACTGAGCATGTTGGAAGTGAGCAAGAGACACGAAGATGTGATGAGTGTGTGGATATTTAGAGTAGCTGGGGCTCACTGTCCCTTCACTAGGAAGGAAGCTTCCAAAAGAGGATGTCTTCTAGTCAGGAAAGAAGTGTGAGACAGAAGAAAGACATGTGATAAAACTTGGAAAGGGTTTGGGATTTGGAGTTTTGTCTTTGTTAAGAAAGAATAAGTCTATTTGGAATGTTTCAGGAAGAGCATAGGTGGGCTGGAATTTAGTGATTCAACACCTAGGGTTCCAATCAGAGTAAGTTCCATAAAATTATCTGGCAACAAACACCTCCCATGTTTTATCTATCCAAGAGCACATAGATCACAACTTGAAAATAAAATTAAATGCACTAGAGGCCACTGTAATTGTCCTGGGAAATCAGGTTGAGGCCTTTAAATACAGACAAGATATTTAATGTCATGCCTCATTCTCTCATATTTGTGTAACGGCATTGCCATATAACACTCCTAATTGGGAGTGGAATAAAGTTTCAAGTCACCTTCAAGGTATATGGAATCATGCAAATATAAGTTTGGATCTAAGAGAACTTCATAAACAGATTATGGCTGTACAAAACAGCAGAAATTAATTCCTGGCCCCTGAGGATGTGGTAAAGACAGTGTTGGAGCTACTCAGTTGATTTAATCCTTTTAATATACTGCACCATACGGTGTGGCTCCTTATTGGTATTGTCTCGATATTAATCTTTTTGCTTATTTTTACAGTGTTCTGCTGAGTCCTCTGACACCAGCTTTTCCAGTTCCTATTGACCACTCACCACCTTCATTTAAGATTTTAAAAAGGGGCAGATGTTGGGAACAGCTGAGCCAAAGGTCCCTGACTTGGTATAGTTTAACTGAAGGATTGCAACTGAACAGTTGTGGTCCAGAAACTCGGGCTGCTTCCTAGTCAAAGTCTCCACCTCCCACAGAGGAACTTGCAGGGCTGCCTCATGGTCTGGGAACTTGCAAGGTCTTTCCTTGTATTTAGCTATGTCCTTTGGCTTAGCCTGTGCAACATTCTAGCTGCCCTATCTCTGTTTCCCTATGAACTACATTTTTCTGATAAAGTCCCACTTACTGCATGCATCAAAACACCAGATGTTATTCTTTTCCCTGTCCCCAAGCACCTCTGCTTGAGCTGTGTATAAAATAAACTCACTGCCTAGGTCTGTGTTGCAATATCTCCATCAGAGTGCTGTGTCCCACCTGATTCCAACTATTTCTATTTTCAAATGTGTCTTGAGTCTTTCTTTTCTTTCTCATCTCCTGTCACCCCTATTCGGGTTTAATCTCTCCATGTGAGTCATGGAGAAAAGCCAATAGTTGGATGCGACAGTTGGCCCCAGCAGTGTTGGCTCCAGCAGTTGTGTTGGCTCCAGCATGACCTATGTATAAAATTTATCAAATGTATCAATAAATGAAAATGGGCCTAATTTATCTACTGAAAAAAAAAAAAAAAGATTTTCAGATTAGCTAACAAAGCAGAAAAAACTCTATGCTATATTCAAGAGACTCAACTAAAAAAGAATTAGAAAGAATAAAAGGAAGTAGCCTTCATGGGGGAGAAGTAGAGGAAATGTCCCTGGGAGATAACAAGGTTGGTAGAGAGACAGGCAACGATGGTCTTTTGGGTAGCTTGCAGTTGCTTCTTGGAAAATTCCAGGCCATTTTATAGCTTGTCTAGATTACACCTGGAGAGAAGCCTGAGTGAAGTTGTCAGTCTTGGAGTTGACCTTCTGGGGGATCTGCAAAAAAGACCATGTCACCAGACAAGAACTTATGCTTGAATCCAAAATGAATGCTGAAAGTCTGCTTGTCCATGTCCTTCATTTCCATTTCCAGAACATTTTCCTTCAAGGAAATGTTGAAATGTCATTTTTCCTGTTTTAGTGGAACACCCACTTTCACTAGGAATTCCCAAAGCCACTCCTCACTGTGCACAGAGCAGAGCTTGAACCTGGAAACAGTGTAGTATGTGTGGCAGAAACATAGAGACACCAGCACTGGTAGATAGCGAGGTGGAGGCAACTGCATGCAGTCCACAGAAGGCAGGCTCCGCATCTTGCTTCTGGTTATTCTGCTGCAGGACACCAACATCAATCATGCACTTCATTTGGGTGATCTTCTCTTGAATGCACTGGTATGTCAGCCACATGTTTCACCATAGCATGTTGTTCAGATCCCTGGACATTATCCATCCTAAGTCGAACATCACCATGAACAAGGATGTCTGATAGTATTCATACTGGTTTTTGTTATTGTTATTGTTAGGTGTTGTTGAGTTGGTTTTAACTCATAGCAACCCTATGCACAAAAGAAAGCAACTGTGCCATCCTCACAATTGTTGTGCTGGAGCCCATTGATGCTGGTACTATGTCGATCCGTCTTGTTGGGGGGTTTTCCTATTTTTGGTTGATACTCCACTTTACCTAGCATGATGTTCTTCTCCAGGAAATGGTTCTTCCTGATAATATTCTGAAGTATAGAGATGAAGTGTTACTATTCTGTCTTCTAAGTACTTGGAATATGTCCTGATATTGTAGATGCTGTTGTTGCTGCTTGATGTTGTTGCATGTTTCAGACTCACAGCATTTCAAAGCACAAGAAAACAAAAACACTGCATGGTCTTTTGCTATACCCACAATTGTCATGTTTGAGTCTATTGTTGCACCCAATGTGTCAGTCCATCTCCTTGGTGATTTTCTTTCTTTTTTTTTCCTTCTATTTTGTCAAGCATGATGTCCTTTTCCAGGGGCTGGTAACTCCTAATAACATATCCAAAGTTTGTAAGACAAAGTCTCACCATCTGGCTTCTAAGGAGCATTCTGGCTGTGCTTCTTCCAATACAAATTTGTTTGTTCTTCTGGCAGTCTTTGGTACTTTTAATATTCCTCTCCCATACCACAAGTCAAATGAATCAATTATACAGTATTCTTTATAGTCATTGTCCAACTTTCACATGCATATGAGATTACTGAAAATACCATGGCTTGGGAAGGTGCACTTTAGTCCTCAAACTGACGTCTTTGCCCTTTAACACTTTAAAGAAGTTTTGTGCAGAAGATTTGCCTAATGCAATACATTGTTTGAGTTTTTGAATGTTGCTTCCATGAGTGTTGACAGTAGATCCAAGCAAAATGAAGTCCTTGACACCTTCAATCTTTTCTCCATTTATCATGATGTTATTTATTGGTCCAGTGGTGAGAATTTTTGTTTTCTTTACACTGAGGTGCAACCCGTACTGAAAGGTGTGGTCTTTGATCTTCATCAGTAAGTATTTTAAGTCCTTTTTAAACTTTCAGTAAACAAGGTTGTATCATCTGTATATCAGGTTGTTAATGAGTCTTCCTCCAATCTGGATGCCACGTTCTTTTTCATATAATTCAGTTTCTTAGATTATTTGCTCAACATACAGATTGAATAAGTATGATGAAAGACTACAACCCTGCACACACCTTTCCGAATTCAAAATCATTTATATCCCCTAGCTCTGTTTGAGCAATTGCCTTTTGGTCTATGTACAGGTTTCTCATGAGCACAATTAAGTGTTCTGGAATATACATTCTTTGCAACATTATCCATAACTTGTCATGATTCTCATAGTTGAAAGCTTTTGCATAATTAATAAAGCACAGGTAAACATCTTTCTGGTATTCACTGCTTTCAGCTAAGATGTATCTGATGTCAACAATGATATCTGTCATTCCACATCCTTATTTGCATCCAGCTCAAACCTCTGGCAGTTCCTATCAATGTACTGTTGCAGCCATTTTTTGAATTATCTTTAGAAAAATTTAACTTGCATTTGATATTACTGATATTGTAGGATGATTTCCATATTCTTTTGGAGCATCTCTTTTTGGAATGGGCACAAATATTTATCTCTTCCATTCAGTTGGCTAGGTAAGTGTCTTCTAAATTTCTTGGAGTGGATGAGTTAGTGTTCCAGTGCTACATCAATTTGTTGAAAGATTTCAATTTGTCTTCCATCAATTCCAGGAGTCTTGTTCTTTGCCAATGGCTTCAGTGCACCTTGGACTTTTCCCGCCATTACTGTTGCCTCTTGATCATGTACTACCTCTTGAAGTGATTGGGAATCTGACAACATTCTGGTACTATTCCTCATGTTTCAATATTCAATATTCTGGCGTTATCTGACAGTGTTCCACTGCTATTCATAAGGTTTTCAGTAGCAAAACATTCAGAGGTAGTCAGCCTCTCCTTTTTTGCAATCTTTGTCTAGAAGCCTAATTGAAATTTGTCCACCATGAGTTACCCTGCTGGTATTTAAAATACCAGTGGCATAGCTTCCAGTATCTCAGTAATACACAAGTCACCACAGAACAATAAGCTGGCAGGCAAGTGGTGGGATATTCATACTGTTCATAGTCAAAATGGATTTCTGTTCTTTGGGATTCTGCTTTTTGCTGCCTCCTCTTCATGTGTTGGAGTCTTGGTGTGGCATTGTAAGATAAGCACTGGACAGCTAACCCCCAGGTCTGTGGTCCAAACACAACAGATGTTCCTTGGAAACCCAAACAGGGTCATTATGGGTCAGAACCAACTCAATGGCACTTAGCAACAACAACAACATCAACTTCATGGTTTGCTCCATTATTTCCTCTTCTGACCATGAGTACTTCTTAAAAGATTATGACCCATCACTTTCATTTTCTGAATACTCTTCGTCTTCCTCTTCTTTCCTAACGATGCCACCAAAGGCAGGAACTTCAAAGTCATCATCTTGTTTGATGAGTAGTTTGATCTGGGTATCACTGTATATATTCATGGTATTGATTACCCTGTTGCTGTCACATACACAAAAATAATAGTATCTTCTTCACATCCAATAGGTTCACATTAACTCCATAGTTTATGAAGATAATAATGAAACTGTTCTTTATGTATGCCTTTATGTTCAAGAGATGCAATTTCAAATTCTTGTCACCCAGAAACTAAAACCAGTATGCACTACATATGGTCACACTGGAACACAACTGAATGATAATGCAGGCTCACAGACAGTTCATATCTGAGGCCACAAAGAGAATGTTTGCTTTTGGACTAGTTAATAGAATGCAAAGAAATTTACACAAATATGTCCATGGTGGCAGGACATCTTATAAAGCAGCTGTCTGAGTCTGCTCAGTTAATAGCGGTTCAAGTCCTTTGTGTGTCTGACCAGGAACTGGAACTGCAATCTACTGCTGTTGATGGCCACCACCATCCCTACCCCAAGTATGGAGCAGGGCAAGTGATCATGATGGACATTCCCCCTGAGACCAACAGTTCAAACAAAAATAACTCTTTTGGGGAGTGTTTGAGAAGGCTTCAGAGACCACCAGCTACTAGACACTTCACAGCCACTTGAACTGCCTGTAATTGAACTAAAAGCAGAGGATTGGAGCACGTTTAGGGGTGTGCCTGCTTCTCTCCTCTTCTGAGGAGTTTGCTTTAATCAGAAATGACCTTCTTTTCCTTATTTAGATACACTACTTTTATTTAGACTGAAAATTATGGACATAGTTTTAGATGCAGGGAGAGTTTGTTTTTATTTGAATAAAATGCTATTTGAAAAAAGAATAAAAGGAAATAAAATATTTACATTCATTAAAAAATAGTAATGATCATGGTCTTGAGATTTTACAAAGACAAATTAAGGGCTGTAAGTCTTAAATGGAACAAAGGGACTGTTTATGCTAAAGACTAAACTGTTTATTGTAAATATAATGGCTATTAATACATATGTCCAGTTAACACATTGTTGTTGTTGTTGTTGTTAAGTGCCATCGAGTCGGTTCCAACCCATAGCGACCCCTGTACAGGGTTTCCGAAGGTGTAAAGTAGAAAGCCTCATCTTTCTCCCACAGAGTGGCTGGTAGTTTCGAACCACTGACCTTAAGGTTCGCAGCCCGATTCATAACCACTACGCTACCAGAGCTCCTTAGTTAACACATAGTCACCTAAAATTGAGATAAATGACTATACAGGAAGACATACCATTCAAGAGTCATAATTCATATTATGTTCTAAAAGCAAGGAGATTTATTGAAGGTTTGAAAGTAGTCTGGACTGAAGAAAATGTCTGATTTCATGAAGCGAAACAAATGCTTCAAAAATGGTAAGGCAATGAACACATATTTAAGGAGTTAGAACAAAGAACCTAAAATGCATACTTTAACTAAGTAGAGGTTACAAACTTAATTCAACATAAGGCAGGTTTGCTGAAAGTGGGGTCTAGAAGGGATTGGTTTAGTGTACACATATGTTCCCATCAAAATGTTTATAGGGAATAATTATTGCAGGAATATGAAGTAGGTAGAAGGGATAGGAGAAAGGTGAAATAGCTTACTCATGTAAAACCTGTCCAGGTACCTAGAAAATTCAGAAAATGTTGAAGCTAAAGCCTTGTTTGTTTCTGGAGACAGTTTCTACATCTTTATCATGAGGTCATTTTATGCAAATTTATTTGTGTCAATACTCCCTCCTTGGGTACATTTCTTCTATATTCCAACATGACCACAGAGGGAAAGCATTTCCCTAACTATCCATGGTTGCTAGTCAGACAAAGATCCCAAAAGTGAATCATTGTTAAAAGTCTATTTTGATTCTCCTGAATGCAGCAGGTCCTGGTTTAGTTGAATCATATTACTTTAGTTAGAGAAGGCTTCATGGGTTTGTCTTTACAATGACCTTTTGATCATGGATTTTATGGACCATCCTGTGATTAACTCAAGAAGTTATCTTCTGCATGGGTTTTCAGTCATAGACATTTATTATGCTCCCTAGTTGCTGATGTAGAAGCATTTATGACCCCAGTCACTATTAATTTTGATTTTGTCACCACTGGTACCTTAAAAACCTTGGATGCCTTCACAATGCTATGGCAGTCTTGGATCGTCATCAGTAAGTATTTTAAGTCCTCTTCACTTTCAGCAAGCAAGGTTGTATAATTTGTATATCACAGGTGGTTAATGAATCTTTCTCTAATCCTGATGTTACTTTTTTCTTCATGTAATCCAGGTTCTTGGATTATTTACTCTTCATACAGATTGAATAAGTATGGTGAAAGAATACAACCCTGGTGCACACCTTTTCTAATTTTAAACCATCTGGTGTTCCCTCACTCTGTTCCACTAATTCTCTCTTGATCTTTGTACAGGTTCTTCATGAGCACAAATCAAGTGTTCTGGAATGCTCATTCTCCGCAACGTTGCCCATGACTTGTCATGAACCATGCAACTGAAAGTCTTTGCATAGTCAACGAAGCACAGATAAACATCTTTCTGATAGTCTCTGCTTTCAACTAAGATCCATCTAACATTAGCAATGACTCTGGCTTGAACCTCTGGAAGTTTTCTGTCAATACATGGTTGCAGCCATTTTGAATGATCTTTAGCAAAAGTGGTGCTTGTACAATCAGTTAAAGAAGGAATAGGATATTTGAAGTTCAATATTAACAACCAGTTTTGATAATGGCACAGGTACTCTTTGCGCCATAGGGTTTTCTTTTGTTGGGATGTTCTGCCAGAGAAAAGTGAGTCCTGAAACTAATCACTTTGGGTTGTAATAAAAGTAAAACAGACCCAGGGACATACACAGAGGAGGATGCCATATGAAGACAGACACACTTGGCTGGTGTATCAACAAGCCCAGAATAACAAGGATTGCTGGTGGCTACTAGCAGTGGAAATAGACAAAGAAGGCCATCCCCCTAGAGCCATTCCCTGAATTCAGATTTATAGTCTCATGAACAGTAAGAAACTTTAAATTCTGTTCTTTAAAGTCACCCACTTGTGGTAGTTTTCACTATGGCAGTGCTAGTAACTAAGACACATGCCAAAAATCTGGAATAAAACTGAGCAACAACAGCAACTAATAAAATAACTATAAAAAGTAAGAACGATCTCATAAACATTGATTCAAAAATCTAAAATAAATTATTAGTAAGTAAAAAGAACCTTGAGTTAAACAGTTTTACTCTAGAAATGCAATGGTCATTCACTACCAGAAAATGTATTATCATAATCCAATATATTAAATTACCTATGGGGAAAATCATATTGTCATCTCTATTGATACAAATAAGATTTTGACAAAATTCAATATCAATCAATGTTAAAAAGTTCTTAAAATGTATGTAAAATAAACCCTCAATAAAATTCAGCTGAATGAAATTCTTAGGGAGGCTAGGCATGGAACCCTTACAAGTATTACAAGAATAAGAGAGTTAGTACAGGAATTAGGGATTTCAGGAATGTGAAAGGAGATGGGAGAGTGAAGATCAAAGCAGAGTTGGAGACAGTTACTAATAATTGTATTTTAGAGCACACAAAGGACTTTATGAGGTACAGTCAAAAAGTACTGCTACTAGGCTTCCAGTTTATATATTATGGGTTTAATCCAAACAAAACCTGTCTAAATGTGTCTCTGAAGCCAGTGAATAGCTGCAGACAAAGTCTCTCAATAGTACACTTGCTTAGTCTCCAGAGGGTGCCTTAAAAAAAAAAAAGGCCAATTAAAACTGGTTTCCAAAGTGATATTTTGGGCCAGTTTAATTCAAGGCAGAGAGGTTGCTCAGAAAGTTATGGTGACTTTTTAAAAAATTTAATGGTAAGTAGTCATTAAAACATTGCTTGGTGGTTTCCTTAAAAATTCCAAAGGGTTTGGGAGTCCTGGTGTTGTGCTGTGGGTTAGTGCGCTGGTCTGCAAAATGGCTTTAAACCTCATAGTCGGCAGCTCAAGCTCACCAGCTGCACCTCAGAAACCTACACAGGGTCGATATGAGTCAGAATCAACTCGACAGCACTAAACAACAACACAACAACAAAACGTTCAAGAGATAGAAACACTACCTTCAGAAGGATATGGACTTAGATGGATGATATATTGAGAAACAATAGCTTCACATTTTGATATTTCTTTATTTATCAAAGGTTTCTATGACTTTATAGCAATACTATTTTACTTACCCTCAAATTTCATGTCATTTTGTTGTTGTTGTTAGGTGCCATCGAGTGCCATAGGTTCTGGAAAATAATGATTTCCGCTACATTTCTGTCTTAGAAATACCACTGGATTTTTTCTCATTAACAAACTCTTAACCTGCATGATCAGAAAATGAGATCCTGAAAATGTAGTTCCCAGCCAGAAATGATAATATAATGTGCCAGTTCCATGCACTTTCTTAAAGATACATTTATCTTTGTCATCTCTTTACTTGAATGCTTGTTGTTGTCCTTAGCTGCCATGGAGTCACACTTAATTCATGGCAACTCATGGGCAATGGATGAAGTGTTGCCCTGTCCTGTGCCAGTCTCATGATTGGGTACAGATTGGATCACTGTGAATCATAAAGTTTTCATTGGATGAGTTTCCAAATTATATCACCAGGCCTTTCTTACTTGTCTGTAAGCTCTGCTGAAACTGCCAACATCATAGCAACATGTAAGCCCCCAGCGTCAGGTGTGTTGACTCAGGAATTTCCCACATGGAAGGCAAGAATTCTACCATAAAGCCACCAATGCTGCTTATTTTAATGTTTAAATCACAGTGATTTAAAAGTCATACCTTCTTACATTAATGCTGCTCATTTGTAAGTTTGTTATATTTTTTTCTCTCTTGGTATTTATATCTTTATATATTTCTCTATATATTTTTATATGCTTGGCTCTTATGATGGACTAATAGACAATTAATGTAAGTGTAGCAATGATTGTGAGGTTGGTGCAAGACCAGGAGTATTTCATTCTATTGTTCATAGAGTCACGCTGACTCAATGGCACCTAACAACAACAAAAAGTTTATTCTACATTAATTATAACTCAATAATGCTGGCTATAAAACCTGCTTTTCAGTCTTTGTGAAGCCTACTCTATATCAAGTTTACATGCACACACAATGCTTTGGACATTCCACCTGAAATTCTTGGATGTTTACAAGACCCTGATTACCAATATTTGCTTCTCCAATACTGTGAGACACTGAAAGCCCTATGTCTTAGTCTCTTAGGCACCACTTTTCTGTTCTGCTCTGTGGTTAGTGCATAAAACATGATGAACATTGAAAATTTCTCTAACATCATGAAAAGTAAAAAAGATAAACATTCAAGAAGCTCAACAAATCCCAGGAAGGATAGATCCCAAAGGAAAATCATTGAGACATACCATAATCAAGCTCTCAAAAATCAAAGATAAGGAGAGAGTCCTGAAAGCAGCTAGGGCAAAGAGAAGTGTTATATACAATGGTAAGCAGATTAATCTTGGATCTCTCAGCAGAAACCATGCAAGCAAGAAGGCAATGGGAAGACATATATAGAACCCTGTAAGAAAAAAACAAAAACTGTCAACCAAGAATCCTTTATCCAGCAAAGCTATCAATCAAATATGGTGGTGTAATCAAAACATTCCAGGATAAACAGAAGCTAAGGGATCTTGCCAAAGCCAACCCTGCAACACAAAACATCCTAAAGGGGGTTCTGTGGACTGAGAACCACCAAGAACAGACAAGAACCAGAGATTGACATACATGGTAGCACCCCCCAGAACTAAATCGACAGATGGACAAGAACAGAACAAAACTATAAGACCAAACTCAGAGAATCTGGGAGGTCAGTCTATGATCAAAACAATTACAATGTGAAATAAGGTAAACACTTAGGAACAGAGATCCAGATGGTGAGAAGGTCAGGTAGATTACAGTTAAAGTAGACTGCACTAATTGGAGGAAAAAATTAATGGACTATAAAGTAACCTCAAAGAAAATTAACACTTCACAACATACCAAGAAAATGAAAATCCAAGAAGAACATGGAAACATTAAAACTATGAGGAAACTCACAAGAAAGAACACAAAAACCATGAACTCAGCACAGGAAGACACAGGGAGCAAAGAAAGCAGAAACATCACAAAAAAACAAACAAACATAATGGCAGCAATTAACCCATACTTATCGATAATTACACTGAATGTAAATGGATTAAATGCACCAGTTAAGAGACAGAGGGTGGCAGAATGGATAAGAAAACAAGATCTTTCAATACGCTGTCTGAAAGAAACACATCTTACACACAGAGACAAAAACAGATTAATTGTTAAAGGTTGGAAAAAATATATCAAGCTAATTGCAATAAAAAATGGACGGGAGTGGCAGTACAAATCTCTGATTATTTATTAACTTCAAGGCAAAAACCATCATAACAAATAAAAATGGACATTATCTTGTGATTAAAGGGACAATTGAACAAGATGACATAACCATAGCAAATATCTATCCTCTTAATGAAAGAACTCCAAAATATATAAAGCAAACTCTAATAGATTTGAAGAAAGAAATAGATGAATCTACAATAATAGTGGGCGATTTTAATATACCCCTTTCAAAAATGGATAGACCAACCAGAAATAAACTTGACAAAGACACAGAGGAATTAAACAAACCAATCAGCCAATTGGACCTCATAGACGTGTACAGAGCATTCAACCCAACAACTGCACAATACACATTTTTTTCTAGTGCACATGGAACATTCCCCAGAATAGACCATGTGTTAGGCCAGAAAACAAACCTCCATAAATTTACAAATATAAAAATACTACAAAGCATCTTCTCCGACCACAATACTATCAAATTAGAAATCAACAATAGGAAGACCAAGGAACTAAAGTCAAATACATG
>NW_006408731.1:1024428-1042030 GCF_000296735.1 Chrysochloris asiatica | reverse complement strand
CTTACTGATGAAGGTTAAAGATTACAGGCTTCACTATAAATACACCTGAATGTGAAAGAAAACAAAAATCCAAGAGATTGGGTACATAAATAAAGCCATGATAAACAGGGAAAAGTTGAAGTTGTCAAGGATTTCATTCCATTTGGATCAACAACAAACATATATAGCAGCAGCAGTCAAGACATCAAATAATATATTGTATTGGGCAGATCTATTGCAAAAGGTCTTTTTAAAATCTCAAACAGCAAAGATGGCACTTTGATGACTCAAGTGCCCCTGACCAAAGAAGCCATGGAAGTTTGAATTGCCTCATATGTATGCTAAAGTTTGACAATCGAAAACGAGGAACGGACTGACACAGTGGTTACAACAATGGGCCCAAGCATAGCAACAATTGGCACTGGATTGAATAATGTTTCTGTTGTCCATTTGGTCACCATGAGTTGGAGCCAACTCCAGGGCATCTAACAAGTGAATTTGCGTAGATTTGAGTGACTTGGCAAAAATCCTACTTAGCTTCTCTCTCTCTTAAATGTCCACATTTCTGTCTGATTTCTCAACCTCTTTGCCATGCATCCCTTAAGAATTGTCAAATTTCCTGAAGTGAAACCTGTCGTAAACAGTTGGTTCCACCTCAGTGTGTCTCTCTTCTTTTGAAATCTTGGCTTCCTCAAATCCAGGGTGCCTTGAAGTGTCTCTGATTCCTTTAGGCACATTATAAAAGATATTGCACATCTTTTCTTTATTTTTTTTTACTTATGCATATTTTTCTAGACACTTTTAGTGTGGGACTGGTCTTATATAAAATAATCTTTTATGTACAGTGCCTTTCTGAATATATTGAAGATCACTCCTTCATTAGAATTCAGAAAGTTCACATTGACGGGTCCGTGGTGTATTTCTCTTCACCAGTTAACTGTGCTTTAATTTGGCGGTTCATTTCAATTGGTAACTCAGGATTTTTCCCTATTATTTACTTTTTATTTTATATCTATTGTTTTTATCCAACTTTCACTTCTATTGTTAATAATTGGTCTTGTAGGCCTTAAGTTTATCTTTTTACATGTAATTTACATGGTTTTGTTTTTGCTTTTCTTTTGCTGTGAGATATTTCTTAGATTTGCTTGCCCAGACTCAAAACTCAGATATCAGCAGTGACTATTCAGTGGTCATTTTCTCTTTGTAGTTCTAGGAAAAATTAAAGAAAAAATTTCTAGTGAATAAAAATGATAGTCTCACTATTGACTGAAGCACTTATCTGTTTCTGGTATCACATTTGCTTCCAGGAAAACCACCTCTCCTAGACATTTTACTTTGTCTTGTTGCATTTGTGTTAGCAAATGGTTATGTTTATACCTCTTCCTCTAAGCTTTTAATATTTAGAATTTTTTATATCTTTGGCAAGAGTTATCTCTAATACTTGTTTTGGGATATAGTTTCACTAGCCACATTCTGTCTAACTTCTATCTCTAATGGGTGTTCTCAATTGCTGTCCCCTGATAGCCTTCACTAACTTTGTGTGCACTTCAAAATTACTTAAGGAGGTTGTCCAAAATATTTGTCTGGACCCATGTCATAGCTGGGTTAGGTTGCCAACAAAAGACACAGACCGCACACATTCTGTTATTACCTAAAGAAACACTTTAATCATGTAGTGAAGAAACAGAGCAATATTGGTTTCACTAGTGGGCACCAGTCTCCCATGTCCAGCAGGATGGTCTCCACATATGACCAGTGCAGGCATATGTTCTACATTCACTCCTCTTATGATGTACTAGAGAGACACCATTCCCTCTTCACAGAGAACAGATGAAGAAGTGGGATTGGTTAGGCTCCATATGATTCTCACGCATGTGCAAGAGTCAGAAAACTACTGTGTGCTCAGACAGGGGGAAGGTGCCTCAGTTAAGGAGAAGGAACTAGGAGAGAGAAGGTGACCCAATTTCCATCCTCCTTATAAGAAAACGTTCTGGGCCCAAGACCTTCACTTAGGTGGCCTTATAGTAGTTGTCATTGTTAAATGTCATTGAGTCACCTAGCCCAGGAGGTCTGCAGTGGAGTCAAACATGTAATTTTTAAAAGTCTGATAGGGATTCTTTTGTCTGTCAAGTCTGAGCAGGAGCCTTCTAGGAAGTTATGAGCAGGCACAACAGATTTGCCACTCAGTGCATAGGATCATGTGTCACATGGAGATAATTTGCAAACCTGGACTTTGGAAATATATTTTAACATGTTTGTTAAGAAACCAGTTTATATAGAATATTTTGAAGATATATATTTGAGCTCTGGTTAATGGTAATAAAAACATCTTATCTTTTATTTACATAGTGATTCAAACTATACAAAATATTATCTGCATCATATATCTTTGTAAATGTTATCAGTGGAGAAACTGAAGGTTATAGAGGTGACATGATTGTGAATGATCATACAAGACTAAATGGCAAAGGTAGGACCCAATTTAGAGACTTATGAATCTTAGAGTCATTCTCTTATTCATATATTCTTTCAGTATTCCACAATGCTTTAAAATATGTTGATATGGTAATTTCTATAAATAATCATAGCATATCTAGAATGTAAAACTTAACAGTTGACCACAAAATCTATAACTTGAAGAAATAAATAGTATTAAATTTTCAGATACCTGGGAAGATACAATAGAACTATTATGTGCAACTATCTCTCAGTGCTCCACTTACCTACTTAGTAGAAATTGTTTATTCATCCTGAACAAAAGTGAGATTTTCTGATTTCTTTAGCTTGGATATTTTTCTTTGTTAAAATTCTGTGATTAATTGTTTCTAAGGAGTCCTTTCCCAAACTTCTGCTATTGTTCGCTCTAAGCGACACCAGTGATATGCCAGAAAAGTGCTCGGGAAATTTTGTATCACACATCATGTAAAAGTCTGCTTTGGAATTATTGAACAGTTTAATATGTTATCTTTATCTTTCAAAATACCAAGAATAAAATGTAATATTTCCCCAATTTTTTTGAGCATGGAATTTTTTTTTTTGTTTAGCTGTCACTCTTACATTCTCTTGTAGCAGTATCAGAAGACAGTTTGGGAAATAGTGCCATAAAAATCGCTAATAATCTCTCTCGTTTAACTCTGCAGTATATAACATATGCATAATCCCATTGACATATGTTTTAACAGTAGGTAATGAGTACAGTGGGAGCACAATGGTTCAATAGGGCAAGCACTGGACTGTGAACCACAGGGTAGGTGGTTGGAACCCGACAGCTTCTTCAGGGTAGAAAGATGATGTTCCCACAAAGATTTACAACCTCGGAGACCCTATATAGGATCACTATGAGTTGGCACCAACTCAACATCACTTAACAACAATAATAACAACAACAAATAGTACAGTGATTAAGTGATCAGCTGCTAACTGAAAGATTGGCAGTTCAAACCCATCCAGTGACTTCATGGCAGAAAGACCTGATGATCTGCTCCATGAAAGACTGAAGCTTAGAAAACCCTATGGGGCAATTCTACTTTATCACATGGGTTAGCTATGAGTCAAAAGTAAACTTGAGAGCATCTAACAACAACAAATGAATACAATAGGCAATACTGTTTTAATTAATTCATTTATTAAAAAAACACACTTGAGACCCTATTATGTTGCAATCCTCTTGTTGACCATTCAGAGGACCAAGTGATGACTGGAAAGACCTAGTGGACTTTTTGGAGAAGAAAGCGTTTCATCTAAGGTAATGTAAAGCTTCAGTTGTGGTCACCCCTATGAAGGAAGGGAATATAGTGAAGTAGACGAATCCTTAACAAACATGTCTGTGCTGAAGAGTCAGCTTGCGTCCAAACACTGGCATTTTATTTTCTCCAACAAGAACAAAACTCTTATAGTCTTCCTTTCATGTGTACAAAGGAAATTTTCTTGTAATACATAGAGCTAAAATTGAAGAGTGGACTAGTTTACTATAATTAATTAATTACTGATTACAATAAATAACAGATTTTATTTTTGCCATATGGAAGTTAACAGTATAAATACATCTTGGCACTAAGGAAGACTCAATGAACACCTACACCTTGCATGAATGCTTATAGGTATTTAGAAAAACAATAAAATATGTATCTTAACTACAAGTTGAAAATGAGGGAGTTTGTAAGGCTAGGGAGCAAATAACTGTAAGAAATGACAGTTTACAATGAGAAGAGTTGATGTTATTAATAAAAATAAACAGATTCTTCATTCTTCCACCCCACACATGGAACTTTGTATTTCATCACCTCCACCTCAAAGTGATGATTTGATAGTTATTCTTTCAGGTTATCTTTCACTTTCCCCCTCCATTTTACTCCTACTTAATACTTATTACTCTGATTCAGTAGACATACTTTTAATAATTTAAAGTACTTTAAAAATAACTATACTATTTTATCTTATTGTGCTAAGTACACCTCACTTCCCCATTCAAGGAGGATAATCTTTCCAATGAAGACTGAATGGCTCTCTATTCTAGGAGTCCACGTAGAAGCTTCTCAGAATTTTAATCCTCAACTTTTCCTTTGGGAACATGGAACTATTTTCTTTAGTCAAATATCTTAAAAAGAAGGAATCCCACTAAGACATACAGGGAAGAAAAAAAATAAAAAATTATTTTTAATTATCCCATTTATAAAGGATCAGAGGAGCCCTGGTGGTGTACTGGTTAAGAGCTAGACTGCTATGTTTGAATTCACCTGCTACTCCACAGGAGAAAGATGTGGCAACATGTTTCCATAAATATTTACAATCCTGGAAACCCTATGGGGCAGTTCTACTCTGTCTTATAGGGTAGTTATCAGTCAGAATCCATTTGTTGGCAGTGGGGATAAAGGATCAGGCAGTGGATGAGTGATTAAGGAGAGCAGTTATAGAATGTGAGATATTAACCCATATGATCTTGCTAGAAATTCATGAAATGAATTCATTAGAAAATGAAAGAGTAGCCCTTATATCATAGCCAGATTATCAAAATGACAAATTATACTCTGTGTGATTTGTATATTTTTTCCAAAATAATTCATATAATGATGTTATTTTTGTTTGTTTGTTTGACTATAAATTATTTTTAGGCAACAGGCATTTATTTATTGTCCACATTTAGTTTCAAGAGTAAAATCTCTTAATGGACATACAGCAAGATTTAGACAAGCAAATTTTAGACAAACTGAAGATTAGAATTCATACTAAAATGATATCCAATCAAGAGTAAATCATGTCATTGTATTGTGAAAACATATATATGTTGATTGGATAGGTACACAAGAATGAAAATTATTTGGGAGGAGGGTAAACCAAGAGATAATTTTAGAACAGAAGATATTTTGAGCCATGTTTCAAGGGTTTTCTGTTTGATGTCTTCCCCAGTAGTACAATGAGACAAGAAGTCTCCGCATTGCCCCTTTCATGTCCTTGTTTCTCAAAGTGTAGATAAAAGGGTTAAGCATAGGAGTCACCAAACTGTAGAACAGAGACATAAGTTTACTCTTGTCCTGGGAGTTAGTAGCAGAGGGTTGTACATACATACTAATGACTGGCCCATAGAAGAGCGATACGACAATAACATGAGAACCACATGTGTTAAAGGCCTTCTTCTTTCCCTCTGAGGATCGAATCCTCAGGATAGTAGCTACAATGAACCCATAAGAGACAAGAATAAGTGACAAGGGCACCAGGGAATAGAACGTCCCCACAAAAGAGAGCATAGCTACATTGAATGTAGTGTCAACACATGACATCTTAATTATCACTGGGACTTCACACAGGAAATTTTCTACCTTGTTGTTACCACAAAGTGGCAGCTGCACTGTGAGGGATGACTGAAGCAAGGAATTAGCCAATCCACTTAGCCAAGCTATGATTACTAGAAGGATACAAAGTCGCTGATGCATGATAGCTGGGTACCTCAAGGGCTTACAGATGGCAATGTAACGGTCCAAGGACATCACAGCTAAGAGGATGCATTCAGTGGCCCCCAGAAAATGAAACATATAAAACTGGGTCACACAGCCCCCATAGCTGATAGATTTATCTGGTCCCCAGAGGTTCAGCAGCAGCTGAGGGATGGTGGTTGTGGTAAAACACAGATCCAGGAAGGAAAGATTGGAAAGGAAAAAGTACATAGGGCTGTCAAGGTGAGGATCTACCCTGGATACCACAATAATTGAGATGTTGCCCACCAGAGTGAAGATGTAAGCAACTAGCACCATCACAAAGAGAGGCATTTCCAACCAGGGATGGTCAGAGAAACCCAAAAGAATGAAGAATTTTGGAATACTTGCATTGCCTGGATTCATCGCTGTCATTGTTCTTATTAATGGGCTCAAGCTGAATTCCTTTCATTGTCCATGTATTCTGTTAAATAAAGTAAAATGAGTTATGGAGGGATTTTCTCTGTGTGGTAACTCCATGATTTGATACTTGCAAGGATGAAAAAAAAAATCATGTATCTATATTTCACACATGATCATTTTGTGGTGCCTCTAACAGAAACACTAACAAAGTTCTTTATTTTACCCAAAACTGCAATATAGCAAATTTTAATTGATTAATGATTAGGTAAAGGGAAATTCCCAATTGATCTTACACCAAAGAAGAGAATAAAATAAGGAATGATTTGAAAGAGTGTCCAAGAAACATCCATGCTAACTTACCACAAGTGTCCATTTCTTTCACTAGTAATCTGCTGACCTTAGCCATACTCTGGTAGAATTTATGAGATTTAAGGTAGGATCAGAACTGACTGAGCTAGCTCCACGTGGCTTGGTCTGATTTGCAGAGAAACAACAACACATAGTGTTATTCTTAACTCCTAGTCCCCAATAAAACTTTTATTCTAAAAGGAAGCATCTGAACAACAAGGTAATCTGTAATCGATTGGACAGCTATGTGGTAATAGGCATCAGTGCTTATAATCACAGTATTTTGTATGCTAGTGTTTTTCATTCGGTGACTTGTAATCTATCATATTCATTTTAACAGCTATATGATATCATATTGATTTAGTCTGTTTACTTTTTGTATTGCTGTGAGTAGGTGTATGGTTGAGTGACTTGGATTGTGATACAAAAATATATTGCTCACTATAGTCAAAGGTTGTTGTTAAGTGCCATCAAGTCAGTTCTGACCTATAGCGATCCTGTGTAGGGTTTCTGAGGAGCAGTTGGTGAGCAAGAACCACTGACCTTGCGGTTCAAACTGACTGCAGTCCAGTGCATTAACCCACAGCACCGCACCATAGTGAAATGATAGAAAGCTTGAAAAGCAACTGTGTAAGTAGAAAAGTAAGCAGGATATAGAATAAAAAACCTTGATCTAGTCACTGCCTATAGTTAATACATGTTAACATTTATGCTTTGTTTAAATATTTGAAATCACCCTTATTTACCTTGCTTGGATGTAAGGATTAAGAAGTTCAGTAGGTACTAGCATGATTTATTAAATGAAATATTTAATATTATTTTCATGAAATACAGTGCACTGTCTGATCCCGAGTCTTTATCTGTATAATTTTTCTTCAGGTTGTATCTAAATATTAACAGTATCCTTATCCTCCCATAAGAAGTCTCATAACAATTTCACTTTATTTCCCCAAATCACTAGGCTTAAATCTGATTTTAATGATTTCAAGATTTTTGTGTTAGTACAGATATACTTTAATTAATAAAAATACCCAATAATGCAAATTATATCCCTAGATCAATTTTTAAAAACACGTTTCAATGTTTTAAATTATAATGGTATTGTATTTATATCAAAAGATTCCACTTGCACAAAGAGGTCACAACATATCTAGGCTTGTACACAAAGATAAAACCAAACCATACAGATCATGCGCCTTCACTGCCTCAATCCCCAAACACCTACCTTAAATCAGGGTTGATGTTTACTAGTTGTACTTTGTCACAGGAGGTCATAGTGAGTTGAAAAAGACTTGATGACACCTAAAAATAGTAATCCCTCTTTTTCTAGTAAGAAAGAAATTGGTCTTTTTCCCATCAGAATTCAATATTGAGTGGGGCTAAGAATTGAATGAATATTCTGTGTATTTAGTGGCTTTAAGTCATGTCATGATGGTCATGTCATAGGTCCTTTAATATTTGATTAGAAGGATCCCAAGTATTTTTAGACATGAAAACCCACACTCCTCTAGAAACATTAAGACACAGCTGTTGCATTTTATATAAAACTGTGGGACTTTGCTCTTCACATAGTTAATCTCTGTGGAAATTTCTTGGCAAGAAACACTTCAGTAATTCCCCAGAGTGTCTGCTCCTTCTAACTTTTTTCTTGCCTCAATAAAATGAAACTATAAATGTTGGCATTTTCATACCCCATTGAATGTTGAAATCAAGAGCAAAAGAATCTTAGAAGACTTAATCTAAACTTCAACAATTTAATAGAAACTTTCTTTTGATTACCTGGTAGACTATAAGACATTCAGTTTTGATGTCAAGATCCAATTTAAAAAAAATTTTTTTTCCTAAGGGTATTTTTTTTTGAGATTTCTAGTATAATAAAGGTTGATAAATCTCAGTTCTATATATACATAGAAAAGACAATTCCTTCCAATATTACGTTTAAGGGAGCAAAAGGTTCTTGTCATTGAATAATTGTTCTATAGTAAACTAGCATAGTATAGACTTTTTACCTGACCTAACATTGACTGTATTAAAACTCTTCATTTGGTCTAGGCAATAAAGTATTGTGTTGAAAAGAAGTTAGTAGATAGTACTATCTATTCATATTGGAAGGAATTGTCTTTTCTATCTATATATAGAACTGAGATTTATCAACCTTTATTATACCAGAAATCTCAAAAAAAATACCCTTAGAAAAATATTTTTTTTAAAAAATTGGATCTTGACATCAAAACTGAATGTCTTATAGTTTACCAGGTAATCAGAAGAAAGTTTCTATTAAATTATTGAAGTTTAGATTAAGTCTTCTAAGATTCTTTTGCTCTTTCAATTAGTATTTAT
Source organism: Chrysochloris asiatica (assembly GCF_000296735.1). Lineage (NCBI taxonomy): Eukaryota > Metazoa > Chordata > Mammalia > Afrosoricida > Chrysochloridae > Chrysochloris > Chrysochloris asiatica. The sequence continues at coordinate 1,033,031 of NW_006408731.1, read as the reverse complement.
TGAGTGCCTACTATGCGTCACTCAACAGATGTTGCAAATATAATAGTAAACAGTGGCAGACAAAATCTCCCCTCATGGAATTTATATTCCAATATAGAAACAGTAGATCTGTACTTATTCTTAAGGATCCCTGTGGCTCAGAGGTTAAGTGCTAGGCTGCTAACCAAAGGCTGGCAGCTCAAATCCACCAGCTGCTCTGTGAGAGAAAGGTGTGGCAGTCTACTTCTGTAAAGAGTGCAGTCTTGGAAAATCATTCACTTATACCTCCCAATTAGCAGCGTTTGGTCATGTAAATTACCTTATATTTTTTCCTTTTTGTTTCCACTTTGGTTCTCACCATTTACTTCATTCTAGGATTGTATTCAGCTTTGGGTCCTTTGTTTTTATGTACTTCTTGTATCAACTGTCCTGCCTTGTAGTCACTAAAACTTATTATTAAATTTGGCTTGCTCTCTAACATTTAGACTTATCTAAGGATATTTTAGGTACATTTTTCCTACTGTCTCTTCACATTCTAGAAAACGATTCCCTTTGATTGTATTTGTATATATATGAAGGAGAGATCATATATATGAAGTTAAAAGGATGGATTGTGGAGGAGCTTATAAGATGTCCCCAAACCATCTCCTCTTCATATATTAAAATAACTTTTAACTAGACAGATGACTGTTCAGTAAAAGGGTTGACATTTGATAGCCTTTGATGACACCAGGGTTAGTCATGTGCCTAACTATTAGCCAATAGAACACATGTAGAAGTATAATGTGGCAGAATTATGGAACCTAACTTTGGCAATTGTTGTCATATAATTTTTGGCTTTCCTTTTAGTTCTCTTTCTCTATACAGCTATCTAGAACATAGTTGATGGTTTGGACCATAATGATGTGTGTCACTGCCTTGTGAGGCACCAGACACCTGGGTTCTAGAAGACAACATGCATCAGAGTCAACATAGCAATCTTGTACCACTTGCCTCTTCATTGATTTAATTAAGAGATTTTATATAAATTTTTACCTTATTAAAGACACTGTACTTTATAGGCTTTCTGTAACTTGTGGCTAGACCTAATTCTAACTCATATATAAGCTCTGCTATACACAAGTATTCATTCTTAGGTAAGAATAATGATAGATGAAGCAAATATGAAATTAAAAAGATAACTATGGTAAAGAGCCTAAGGAATTTCAACAGCACACGGAAGTCAGAAATTAGAAATCAATGGAGAAGCAGTGACAGAAATACAACAAAATATTCTATCTGTATCAGACATTATACAAGTGTAAATATTAGTATAAAAATATAACTATTATCAGGAGACTAGGATAAGATGGCCGACTAGGAAAAAGGCTGTACAGACCTTCTAAAGCAAAGATGCAGAAAATCAAAAGAAACAGATACAGATGATCGTGCTGTAACTCAGAGTTTCAGATGAAAGATTAGAAAAGTGGACTGAATGCTTACTAGGAGACAGAGCTGAGCAGACACGGCAAAAGAAAAGGAGAGACTGATGATCTGTGCTGGCAGACCAGACACCATGCAGCCATCTTGAGCTTTTGTGAGCAGCTTCAGAGATGAGAAACCATATTGGCATTACAGAAACATAGCTGTGATGTGTTCCCCAAACTCCCCTGATGAAATGAGGCGAGGCTGCACCCCACTTATGTATACCTCCAGGGAAGCTCCCCATTTCCTGCTGCTTAGAGCCTTCTAACTCTTTGAAGACTTCAATGAAATCAAGATAGCTTGAAGCATGGGAGAGTCAGTTCAAAATTTATTACATCTTCAAGCAGAAACAGAAGAATCTCATTATAATAGAGTATTTATTTCTTGACATCCTTTTGAAGGCCTCCTTCATATCTTTATTCTTAAGGTTGCTGATGAGAAGGTTCAACATGGGTGTGATGATCCCATAGAAGAGGAAACTGTCTTTCCCTAATACTTAGAGGTGGATATAGGTGTTTGTTGCTACATATAAATGCCTGTTCCAAAACTAAATAAATAAAAGAGAGAAAGGAACTATCAAGTAGGACCTACATGTTTCAAAAACTTTTTGATGGACTACTAGACAATTACTGTAAGTGTAGCAACGATTGTGAGGTTGGCACAGGACCAGGCAGTATTTCATTCTGTTATTCCTAGGGTCACACTGACTCAATGGCACCAAACAACAACCAAAAGTTTATTTTACATTAATTATATCTCTAAGATGCTAATTATAAAACCTGCTTTTTACATGTAGATGCAGTACCTTGGTCATTCCACCTGAAATTCTTGGATGTTGACAAGGCCCTGATTGCCAATATTTGTTTCCCCAGTACTGTGAGACACTGAAAGCCCTATGTCTTAGTCTCTTAGTCACCACTTTTCTGTTCTGCTCCATGGTTAACGCATAAAACATGACAAACATTTGAAATTATAAGTAAAGATAGATATCAGGCTAAGTTTTATGTCCTTCACTTCTATTTGTAATTTTAACTTCTTTAGGGATTGGAGGGGGACTAATTAACAGTCTGTTATATGCAGATAACATATATGCAGAGAACACAATTTTGCTGGAAGAAAATGAATAAGACTTGAGGAGCTTACTGATGAAGCTTCAAGAGTACAGGCTTCACTATAAGTACACCTGAATGTGAAGAAAACAAAAATCCAAAAGACTGGGTTCATAACCAAAACCATGATAAATAGGGAAAAGTTGAAGTTGTCAAGAATTTCATTATACTTAGATCAACAACTAACATATATGGCAGCAGCAGTCAAGACATCAAATAGTACATTGCATTGGGCAAATCTATGACAAAAGGGCTTTTAAAAATCTTAAACAGCAAAGATGCCTCTTTGATGACTCAAATGCACCTGACTGAAGAAGCCGTGAAATTTTGAATTGTCTCATATGTATGCTAAAGTTTGGCAATGGACAATGAGGAACAGACACATCGAAGTACGGTGTCAGTGAAGTATATTGAATATAGTATTGGACTATCCAGCACATGTCTGTCAGTTTGTCATACTGTGATGGCTAGTGAGTTGCTGTAATTCTGGAAGCCTTGCCACCGGTATTTTAAATATCAGCAGGGTCACTCATGGTGGACAGGTTCCAGACGAAGACAGACTAGGAAGGAGTGATGAACTACTTCCAAATTTTAGTCACTGAAAACCTTATGATAGGACAGAAACACTGTCAGACATAGTGCCTGAAATGAGCCCCTCAGGTTGGCAGGCACTCAAAATGCGACTGGGGAATGCCACCTTCTCAAAGTAGAGTTGACCATGATGACATGAATGGAGTAAAGCACGTGGGAGAAAAGCCCGCAGTACCTTCATTTGCTGATGGGGCACAACTGAAACCTGATGCAAAAAGTTGGTCTCACCTCAGTGTGTCTCCCTTCTTTTTGAAATCTTGGCTTCCTCAATCCTGGTACCTTGAAGTGTTTCTGATTCCTTTAGGCATATAATAAATAATATTGCACACCGTTTCTTTAGTTTTTTACGTAACTAGATTTTTCTAGACACTTTTAGTGTGGGACTGGTCTCGTATAAAGTAATTTTTTATGCACACTGCCTTTCTGAATATATTTAAGATGGCTCCATCATTAGAATTCAGAAATTTCACAATGACGGGTCCACGGTATGTTTCTTTTCACCAGTTAACTGTGCTTTAATTTGGTGGTTCATTTCAATCAGTAACTCAGGATTTTCCCCTATTATTTACTTGTTAATTTTCCATCTATTGTTTTTATCCAACTTTCACTTCTATTGTTAATACTTGGTCTTGTAGGTCTTAAGTTTATCTTTGTTCATATAATTTACATGGTTTTGTTTTTCCTTTCCTTTTGCTGTGAGATATTTCTTAGATTTGCTTGCCCAGACTCAAAACTCAGATATCAGCGGTGACTATTCAGTGGTCATTTTCTCTTTGTAGTTCTAGGAAAAATTAAAGAAAAAATTTCCAGTGAATAAAAATGAGAGTTTCACTACTGACTGAAATGCTCATCTGTTTCTAGTATCACATTTACTTCCAGGGAAACCACCTCTTCTAGACATTTTACTTTGTCTTGTTGCATTTGTCTTAGCAAATGCTTATATATTTATACCTCTTCCTCTAAGCTTTTAATATTTAGAATTTTTTATATCTCTGGCAAGAGTTATCTCTAATACTTGTTTGGGTATATAGTTTTCTTCATTAGTCACGTTCTGTTTAACTTCCATCTCTAATGAGTATTCTTAATTTTTGTCCTCTGATGGCCCTCACTAACTTTGAACGCACCACAAAATTACTTGAGGAGATTGTCCAAAATAGTTGTCTGGACCCATGTCATAGCTGGGTTAGGTTGCCAACAAAAGACACAGACTACACATCCTCTGTTTATACCCGGAGAAACACTTTAATCTTGTAGTGAAGAGACAGAGCGATATACGTTTCACTAGTGGGCACCAGTCTCCCATGTTCAGCAGGATGGTCGCCACATATGACCAGTGCAGGCATATGTTCTACATTCACCCCCCTTGTGCTGTAGCCCAGAGACCCCATTCCCTCCTCACCTGGAACAGATGGAGAAGTAGGATTAGTTAGGTACCGTAAGATTCTTACGCGTGGGGAAGAGTCAAAAAAGTATGTGCTCAGACAGGGGGAAGATTTCTCAGTAAAGGAGAAGGAACTAGGAGAGAGTCTGTGTGCCATGGAGTCAGTTCCGATTCATAGCGACCCTGCACAGGATTTCCGAGGCTGTAAATCTTTACGGGAGTAGAACGCCTCATCTTTCTCCCGCTGAACTGCTGGTAGTTTCCAATTGCTAACCTTGCGGTTCGCAACCCGATTCGTAACCATTACGCTACCAGAGAAGGTGACCCAATTTCCACCCTCCTTATGAGACAACGTTCTAGGCCCTATTATTTTTCAAGGCTACTTAGGTGGCCTTGTTGTAGTTGTCACTGTTAAATGCTATTGAGTCACCTAGCTCAGGAAGTTTACAGTGGAGTCAAACGTGATGTCAGACTAAAAGTCTGATAGGGATTCTTTTTTCTGTCAAGACTGAATAGGAGCCTTCTAGGAAGTTTTGAGCAGACCACAACAGATTTGCCTCTCAGTGCATAGGATCACGTGTCACATGGAGATAATTTGCAAACCTGGATTTTAGAAATGTATTTTAACATGTTTGTTAAGAAACAAATTTATATAGAATATTCTGAAGATATGTATTTGAGCTCTGGTTAAATGGTAATAAAAATATCTTTTATTTATCTAGTGATTCAGACTATACAAAATATTATTATCTACATCATATATCTTTGTAAATGTTATCAGTGGAGAAACTGAAGGTTATAGAAATGACATGAATTGTGAATGATCACACAGGACTAAATGGCAAAGGTAGGACCCAATTTAGAGACTTATGAATCTTAGAGTCATCCTCTATTCTTATATTCTTTTCAGTATCCCACAATGGTTTAAAAGATGCTGATATGGTAATTTCTATAAATAATCATAACATACCTAGAATGTAAAACATCTTTTTCGATTTTATTTGGAATTTTTGTTATTATCCCTTATTGTAAAGTTGTCAATCAAAATCTATATTTTAATAAACCACAAGATGGGGAGGGGAGCTTGGGGACAATTTAAGTAAAGGGATACTGGTAATGATGCACTTTGGAATTGGTTCTGATCACAGCGACCCTGTATAGGGTTTCCAAGACTATAAATCTTTATTGTTGTTGTTGTTAGGTGTCATAGAGTCAGTACTAACCCATAGCGACCCTATACACAGCAGAATGAAACACTGCCCGATCCTTGGACACCATCTTCACTGTTGCCATGCTTGAGTCCACCGATGCTGTCACTTGGCCAATCCATCTTGTTGGGGGTCTTCCTCTTTTTCTCTGATCCTCCACCTTACCAAACATGATATCCTTCTTCAGCAACTGGTCCCTCCTGACAATATATCTGAAGTATGAGAGACGAAGTTTGGCCATCTTGGCCTCATAGGAGTACTGTGGCTGCACTTCTTCCAAAATGGATCTGTTGGTTCTTTTGGCAGTCCATGGCACTTTCTTTGGGAAATAGTGCCTTAAAAATCAGCTAACAACATCTCTTGTTTAACTCTGCAGTACGTAACATATGCATAATTGCATTAACATATATTTTAACAGTAGGTAATGAGTACAGTGGGAGCACAATGACTCAGTAGGGTAAGCACTGGACTGTGAACCACAAGGTAGGTGGTTGGAACCCACCAGCTGCTCCACGGGAGAAAGATGAGGTGCCCACAAAGATTTACAACCTTAGAAACCCTACATAGGGTATGAGTTGGCACTAACACAACAGCACTTACCAACAACAACAACAATGAATACAGTGATTAAGTGATCAGCTGCTAACTGAAAGGGTTACAATTCAAACACATCCAGAGGCTTCATGGCAGAAAGACCTGATGATCTGCTCTGGAAAGGACTGCAGCTTAGAAAACCCTATGGGGCAATTCCGCTTTATCACATGGGTTTACTATGAGCCCAAAATAGACTTGACAGCATCTAACAACAACAAATGAATACAATGGACAATACTTTTTCATACATTAATTTATTTAAAATTACAAACAAACATTTGAGACTCTATTCTGTTTCAATCCTCTTATTGACCATTCAGATGACCAAGTGACAAGAGGAAATACCTAGTGGTCTTTTGGGAGAAGAAAAGGAGTCATCTAAGGTAATGTGACGCTTCAATTGTGGTCAGCATTATGAAGAAACGGACCATAGTGAAGCAGACGAATCCTTAACACATTATGTCTGTGCAAAGGAGTCACCTTGCCTCTTATGTTTTCTTTTCTCCAACAAGAACAAAACTGTTGTAGTCTTCCTTTCATGTGTACAAAGGAAATTTTGTTTTAATACATAGCGCTAAAGTTGAAGAATGAACTAATTTATTATAATTAATAAATTACTGATTACAATAAATAGCAGATGTTATTTTTGCCATATGGAAGTTAACAGTATTAGTACTTCTTGGCACCAAGGAAGAACCAATGACTACCTATACCTTATATGAATGCTTATAGCTATTTAGAAAAACAATGAAGTATGTACCTTAAATACAAGTTGAAAATGAGGAAGTTTGTAAGGCTAGGGAGCAAATAAGTATAAGAAATTACAATTTACAATGAGAAGAGTTGATGTTATTAATAAAAATAAACAGATTATTCATTCTTCCACCCCACACATAAAACTTTGTATTTCATCATCTCCATCTCAGAGTGATGATTTGATAGTGATTCTTTCAGGTTATCTTTCACTTTTTCCCTCCATTTTATTCCCACTTAACATTTATTGTTTCTGATTTAGTAAGCATGTTTTTAATAATTTAAACTATCTTAAAAATAACTATACTATTTTATCCTATTATACTAAGTACACCTCACTTCCCATTCAAGGTGGATTGTCTTCCCAATGAAGTCTGAGTGACACACTATTCTAGGAATTCCTGTAGAAACTAATCATAATATTGATCCTCAACTTTCCTTTTGGGAACATAAAACTATTTACTTCAGTCAAATATCTTAAAAAGAAGGAATTCCATTAAGACATACAGCGAAGAAAGAATCAAACATTATTTTTAATTATCCCATTTACAAAGGATCAGAGGAGCCCTGGTGGTGCACTGGTTAAAAGCTCCCTGCTAGGTTCTAATTTACCTGCCACTCCATAGGAGAAAGATGTGGCAGCATGATTCCATAAATATTTACAATCCTGGAAGCCCTATGGGGCAGTTCTACTCTGTCCTATAGGGGAGGTATCAGTCACAATCCACTTGTTGACAGTGGGGATAAAGGATCAGGCAGTGGATGAATGGTTAATGAGGTCAGTTATAGAATGTGAGATATTAACCCAGATGATCTTGCTAGTAATTCATAAAATGAGTTCATTAGGAAGTTAAAGAGTAGCCTTTATATCATAGCTGTATTAGTAAAATGGCAAATTGCACTCTATGTGATTTGTATTTTTTTTTCAAAATAATTCATAAAATGACTAAGATTTTTTTTTGGTCTGACTACAAAGGATTATTTTCAGCCATCAGGCATTTATTATTGTCCATGTTTAGTTTCAAGAGTAAAATCTCTTGATGGACATACAGCAAGATTTAGACAAGCAAATTTTAGACAAACTGAAGGTTAGAATTAATACTAAAGGGATATTCAATCAAGAATAAATCATATCATCTTAGTGTGAAAGCATATATATGTTGCTTGGATAGGTACAAAAGAATGCTAATCATTTTTGATAAGGATAAACCAAGAGATAACTTTAGAACAGAAGATATTTTGAGTCATGTTTCAAGGGTCTTATGTTTGATGTCTTCCCCGGTAGTACAATGAGACAAGAAGTCTCTGCATTGCCCCTTTCATGTCCTTGTTTCTCAAAGTGTAGATAAAAGGGTTAAGCATAGGAGTCACCAAACTGTAGAACAGAGACATAAGTTTACTCTTGTCCTGGGAGTTAGTAGCAGAGGGTTGTACATACATACTAATGACTGGCCCATAGAAGAGCGATACGACAATAACATGAGAACCACATGTGTTAAAGGCCTTCTTCTTTCCCTCTGAGGA
>NW_006408731.1:1017952-1024023 GCF_000296735.1 Chrysochloris asiatica | reverse complement strand
AGCTGAGGGATGGTGGTTGTGGTAAAACACAGATCCAGGAAGGAAAGATTGGAAAGGAAAAAGTACATAGGGCTGTCAAGGTGAGGATCTACCCTGGATACCACAATAATTGAGATGTTGCCCACCAGAGTGAAGATGTAAGCAACTAGCACCATCACAAAGAGAGGCATTTCCAACCAGGGATGGTCAGAGAAACCCAAAAGAATGAAGAATTTTGGAATACTTGCATTGCCTGGATTCATCGCTGTCATTGTTCTTATTAATGGGCTCAAGCTGAATTCCTTTCATTGTCCATTTATTCTGTTAAATAAAGTAAAATGAGTTATGGAGGAATTTTCTCTGTGTGGTAACTCAATGATTTGATACTTACCTGCCTGAAAGCATTAGAGCCTACCTGCTACACATGATCATTTTTTTGTAGTACCTCTAAAAGAACCACTAATAAAGTGCTTTATTTTACCCCAAACTGCAATATGGCAAATTTTAATTGATTAATGATTAGGTAAAGGGAAATTCCCAATTGATCTTATACCAAAGAAGAGAATAAAATAAGGAATGATTTGAAAGAATGTCCAAGAAACATCCATGCTAATTTACCAGTGTCCATTTCTTTCACTAGTAATCTGTTGACCTTAATCACACTCTAGTAGAATTTATGAGTAGATTTAAGGTAGGATCAGAACTGACTGAGCTCCATGAGAATTGGTCTGATTTGCAGAAAACAACAACACATAGTACTATTCCTAAGGCTTAGTCACCAAACTCTAGAATGACACCCTTATCTACCTTGCTTGGCTGTGAGGATTAAGTAGTTCAGTAGGTACTACCATTATTTAGTAAATGAAATATTTAATATCATTTTCATGAAATACAGTGTAGTGCCTGATTATGAATCTTCATCTGTTTAATTATTCTTCAGGTTGTATCCAAATATTAACAGTGTCCTTATCCTCCCATAAGAAGTCTCACAACAATTTCCTTTAATTTCCCCAAATTACTGAGATCACTAGGCTTAAATCTGATTTTAATGATTTCAAGAGTTTTGTGTTAGTACAGATGTACTATAATTAATAGAAATGCCCACTAATGCAAATTATATCCCTAGATCAAATTTTAAAGATATGTTTCAATGTTTTAAATTATAATGGTATTATATTCACATCCAAAGATTTCAATTTACCCAATTATTTAGCATACAAGTTTGCATAAAGAGGTCACAGTATAAACAGGCTTTTACAAAAAGATAAAACCAAACCACACAGATGGTGCACCTTCATTGTCCCAACTCCAAACACCTACCTCAAATCAGGTTGTTGTTCACTAGTTGTACTTTGTCACAGGAGGTCACAATGAGTTGAAATAGACTTGATGACACATAAAAACAGCAATTCCTCTTTTTCTAGTAAGAAAGAAATTGGTCTTTTTTGCCCAGCAAAATTCAATATTGAGTCTGACTAAGAATTGAATACTCTGTGTATTTAGTGCTCTGAGTCATGTCATGATAGTCATGTCATAGGTCCTTTAATATTTGATTAGAAGGATCCCAAATATTTTCAGTCGTGGAAACCCACACTCCTCTAGAAGCATTAAGACACAGCTGTTGAATTTTATATAAAATTGTGGGACTTTGCTCTTCACACAATTAACCTCGGTGGAAATTTCTTGGCAAGAAACACTTCAGAAATTCCCTCAAGAGTATACTCCTTCTAACCCTTTTTCTTGCCTCAGTAAATTGAAACTATAAATGTCGGCATTTCCACACCATGTTGAATGCTGAACTCAAGAGCAAAAGAATCTTAGAAGACTTAATCTACTTAAATAATTTAATAGAAACTTTCTTTTGATTACCTGGTAACCTATAAGATATTCAGACTTGATGTCAAGATCCAACTTTAAAAAATAATATTTTTCTTAGGTTATTTTTTCTTGAAATTCCTGTTACAATGAATGTAGATAAATCTTTGTTCTATATCAAGGTAGCAAAGACATTTAACAAAGCGAAAGGTTCTTGTCATTGAATAATTGTTCTATAATAATCAAACGCAGTATAGACTTTTTACCTGACCTAACATTGACTATATTAAAATTCTTCCTTTGGTCTAAGCAATAAAAGTATTGTGTTGAAAGTAATTAGTAGATAGTAATGTATATTCATTAATTATTTCCATCAATATTTATTGAGTGCCTACTATGCGTCGGGGTCCTGGTGTGGCACTGTGGGTTAATGCACCAGATTGCAAAGTCGTTTGACTGCAAGGTCGGCAGTTCAAGCTCACCAACCACTCTTCGGAAATCCTATACAGGGTCGCTATGGGTCGGAATCGACTCAATAGCACTTAACAACAAAACTATGCGTCACTCATGTAGATGCTGCAAATATAATAGTGAACAGTGTCAGACAAAATCTCCCCTCATGAAACTTATGTTCCAATAGAGAAACAGTAGATCTGTACTTATTCTTAAGGGGCCCTGTGGCTCAGAGGTTAAGTGCTAGACTGCTAACCAAAGGCTGGCAGCTCGAATCCACCAGCTGCTCTGTGAGAGAAAGGTGTGGCAGCCTATTTCTGTAAAGAGTACAGTCTTGGAAAATCATTCGCTCTGCATCCCAATTAGCAGTAGATAAAATGATTTGGTATCCTTTTGGTCATTTAAATTACCTTCCATTTTTTCTTTTTGTTTCCGCTTTGGTTCTCACCACTTACTTCATTCTAGGATTGTATTCAGCTTTGGGTCCTTTGTTTTTATGTACTTCTTGTATCAACTGTTCTACCCTTTAGTCACTAAAATTTATTACTAAATTTGGCTTGTTCGCTAACCTTTAGGCTTGCCTTAGGATATTTTAGATAAATATTTCCTAGGTCTCTTTACATTCTAGAAAATTATTCCCTTTGATTGTATTTGTATATACATGAAGAAGAGATCATATATATGATGTTAAAGGGATGGATTGTGGAGGCGCTCATAAGATGTCCCAATAACCATCTTTCCTCTCTCTATATTAAAAAGTGTGATATTTTCCAGCCTTTGATGATACTAAATTTGATCATGTGCCTAACTATTAGCCAATGGAACACATGCGGAAATATAATGTCGCAGAATTATGGAAACTACCTTTAGCAATTGTCATGTAATTTTTGACTTTCTTTTTGGGTTTCTTTCTTTATACAACTACCTAGAACATAGCTGATGGTTTGGACCATAATGATGTGCCTTATGAGGCACCAAACACTTGGATTCTAGAGGACAACATGCATCAGAGTCAACATAGCATCCTTGTACTACTTCCCTCTTCATTGATTTAAGTAAGAGACTTTATATAAATTTCTACCTTATTAAAGACATTGTACTTTATAGGCTTCCTGTAACTTGTGGCTACACCTAATTCTAACTCATATACAAGCTCTGCTATACATAAGGATGTAGTCTTAGGTAAGAATAATGATAGATGAAGCACATATGAAATTAAAAAGATAACTATGGTAAAGAGCCTAAGGAATTTCAACAGAGCACAATTTAGTCAGAAAATTAGAATTCTATGGAGGATCAGTGACTGAAACATAACAAAATGTTCTAAATGTATTATACATTGTACAAATGTAAATATTAGTTTAAAAGTGTAACTATTATCAGGGGACTAGGACAAGATGGCAGACTAGGAAAAAGGCTGTACAGACCCTCTAAAGCAAAGATATGACAGTCAAAGGAAACAGATGCAGATAATTGTCCTGGAACTCTGAGCTTCAGATAAATGTTTAGAGAAGCGGACTGAATGTTTACTAGGAGAGAGAGCTGAGCAGACACGGCAAAAGAAAAGGATAGACTGATGATTTGTGCTGGCAGACCAGATGCCATGCAGCCATCTTGAGCTTTTGTGAGTGGCTTCAGAGATGAGCAATCATATTGGCATTGCAGAAACATACTTGTGGTGTGGTCCCTATAATTCCCTGGTTAACAGAGGTGAAGCTCTTCCCCACCTATGTATGCCCCAGGGAAGCTCCTGATCTCCCAGTGGGTAGAGCTGTATGGATGTGAATACAAGAGCCGTGGGCCCCACTAAAGGAGCAGGGAGCTATCCTTATTAACCCTGTTCAGGTGGGCCTTGTTCCAAATTTACAGTCCCCTTGTTCTGTTCTAACAACTGTCTCTTGGTCTATGTACAGATTCCTCATGAGCACAATTAATGTTATGGAAAACCCAGTCTTCCAAATGCTATCCAGAACTTGTCATGATTCACACAGTCAAAAGTCTTTGCAGTTAATAAACCACAGGTAACACATTTCTGGTGTTCTCAGCGTTCAGCCAAGGTCTATCTGACATCAGCAATGATATCTCTAGTTCCACATTCTTGTCTGAATCTGGTTTGAACCTCTGGAAGTTCCCAGTTGATGTACTGTTGCAGTCATTTTTAAATTATCTTTAGCAAAAATTTACTTCAATGTGATGTTAATGACATTGTTTGATGATGTCCACATTCCATTCAGTAACATTTCTTTGGAATGGGCACAAATATGGATCTCTTCCAATTATTTGGCCTGGTAGCTCTCTTCCAAGTGTCTTGATATAGATGAGTAAGTGTCTTCAGTGCTGAATCAGTTTATTGAAATATTTTAATTTGTATTTCATTAATTGCCTTTTTCTTTGCCAATGCCTTTAATGCACTTTGAACAAAAAGTTCTTTGTATCATTGGCTCTTGTTCATATGCTATCTCTTGAAAAAGTTGTACATCTACCAATTTTTGTTTATTTGTTTGGTACAGTGATTCTGTGTATTCCTTCCCTCTTCTTTTGATACTTTCTGCAGCATTCAATGTTTTGTCCATAGAATCCTTAACTATTCCAGGTCAACACTTGAATGGTTCCTTCAGTTCTTTTAGCTTGAGAAATGCTGAGTGTGTTCTTAATTTTGGTTTTCTAATTCCAGGACTTTGCACATTACATTATAATTCTTGACTTTGTCTTCTTGAGCTGCCCTTTGACATTTTCTGTTTAGCTCTTTTACCTCCTTATTTCTTCCATTTGCTTTAGTATCTTTACTTTGGAAAGCAAGTTTTAAAGTCTCTTCTGACATCCATTTTGGTCTTTTCTTTCTCTCCTGTCTTTTTAAGAACCTTTTGCTTTTTTCCTGTATAATATTCTTGATGTTATCCTACAACTCTTCTAGTCTTTGGTTGTTAGTATTTAATGCATGAAATCTGTTTTTGAGATGGTCTATAAATGGAATATGTTCAAGGTCATCGTTTGGCTCTTGTGGACTTTTAAAAAATACTTTCAGCTTCAGTCTGAACTTGTATATGAACAATTGATGGTCTTTTCACAGTCTGTTCCTGGCCTTGTTTTGGTTGATGATATTGAACTTTTCTACTATTTCATCCCACAAATGTAGTCCATTTGAATTCTGTGTATTCAATCTGGTGAGGTCCATGTGTAGTCTTCTATGCTGTTTTAAAAGGTATTTGCAATGAATAAGTCATTGGTCTTGCAAAATTCTATTATACCATTTCTAGCATCATTTCTACCACCAAGGGCATATTTATTTTCCAACTACTGATCCTTCCTCTTTGTTCCCAACCTTTGTATTCTAGTCACCAGTCATTATCTATACATCTTGATCGCATGTTTGATCAATATCAGACTGAAGAAGTTGGTAGAATGTTTAAATTTCATCATAACTGGCATTAGTTGGTGCATAAATTTGAATAATAGTGGTATTAACTTGTCTTCCTTGTAGGTGTATGGACATTAACCTATCACAGACAGCATTATACTTCGAGATAGAACTTGAATTGTTCTTTTTAATGTAGAATGCATCGCTATTCCTCTACAACTTGTAATTCCCAACATGGTAAACAATGTAATTGTTTGATTCAAAACAGCCAATACTGGTTCATTGCAGCTCACTAATAAGTAGGTAAAAACAGATAATAAGTAGGTAATACAGAAATGGCTACAATCATACATTGACAGAGAACTTGCAGAGGTTCAAGCTGGATTCAGAAGAGGCCGTGGAATGAGAGATATCATTGTTGATGTCCGATGGATGTTGGCTGAAAGCAGAGAATACCAGAAGGATG
>NW_006408731.1:1016121-1016951 GCF_000296735.1 Chrysochloris asiatica | reverse complement strand
CAGGTGGCATCATTGATGGCATCAAGTGTGGCAGCTGTAGTGAGGTTGGCCCAGGATCAGACATTGTTTCGTTCTGCTGTGCATGGGGTCCCTGAGTCGGTTCCAACTCAATGGCACCTGACAACAACAACAACAATAAGTAGAATATCAATGTTATGCATCTCATTTAATTTTTGACAACTTCCAACTACCTAGATTCATATTTCGTACATTCCATGGACATTTTAGCTGTTTATCCTCATTTTGAGTTGTGTCCCATGATCAAATGAGGTTCCCTAAACCTTTATTTTATTTGTGTCAAAACAGTCAAGTCTACTTTGAAGAGGCAGCTCTTTCCTAGTCATTTTTTTGAGTGTCTTCAAACATGAGAGGCTCATCTTCCAGCACTGTATCTGCAATATTTTGGTGCTATTTGTCATGTTTTAATATTTAATCATTTGGTGGCATCTCACTATGTTCCACTGCTATTTATAAGATTTTTCAGTGGCGAAATCTACAACAATGAGAAAAACACCAGCAAAGTAAGCCTACAGTCACCAGAAATAAAGAAATAATATAGATTAGGGATGAAATAAGTGAATTAGAAAACAGAAAAACAGTGGAGTCAACAGGACCAGGAGTTGGTTCTTTAGAAGTTTTAATAAAATTGACTAAGCATTGGCAAATCTAAAAAAAAAAGAGATGCAAATAATACAAATAGGAAACAATATGAGTGACATCATGACAAAATCAATGGAAACAAAAAGGATAATAACAAAACACAATGAAGAATTGTACTACAATAAATTTGAAAATATAGAAGAAATGGATACATTTTTAGAAAAATATCT
>NW_006408731.1:979612-1008922 GCF_000296735.1 Chrysochloris asiatica | reverse complement strand
ACCCTGCTGGTTATTTAAAATACCAGTGGCATAGCCCTCAGAATCACAGCAACTCACAAGCCACCATAGTATGACAGAAAGACAAGTGGTGGTCATTTGGTTTTATGTCAAACCTGTCACTTTTAATTTAGTAGCATAATGGTTACAAATCAGGCTATAAGCCTCAAGATCAGCAGTTCAAAACTACCATCAGTTCCACAGGAAAAACATGAGGCTTTTTGCTCTTGAAATAGTTTACAGCGTAGAAATCACATATAGTGTCACTATGAGTCAGAATTGACTCCAAGACACACTACCACCACTTTCCCACAGGCAACTCAGGGAAGGATAAATAACCAATGCTCCTCGGGATCCCAATCCCCACAGTCAGGACAAAACAGGAGGGGAGGGAAACCCAAAAATGGCTAGAGGAGAAAACAGATACTTTAAATGTAGAAAAGCAGGACATTTTAAGGGGGAATGCCCAAAATGGGGGGTGGGAGGGAGGAGGTGGTCCATAGAAGACAGTACCTTATCCCCATAGAAGGGAGAAATGGTCTACAACCAGTATGGTAGTTTTTCAAATAGAATTCTTAAGATAAATGTAGACATAGGCTGTTTGAGTTTATAATGCAAAATTCTGAGTTTACCCATACAAGGTGAAACTTACATGTGACTCAGGCACTGAGAAGTTGTTTTGTTCTGTTTTAATATCTTTGATATTCTTCTACAGTAAAATTATATAAATTAATCAATATAAAGGATAGTTAAGGATTTGTTTGGTTGTTGTGGTAGTAATTTTTTTTTAATTATACATTGCTCAAGACTTTGCTTGTATGTATTTTATTTTTGTAATAATGTTTCAAATCCTCTGAGAACAAAATATTGTTTTAAAAGATATTTTGGGGAAAAACAGATATTTGGTGTACCAATATTCTTTCTAAATTGAAAACATTTTGTTGTTGTTGTTAAAATGTGGTCCACTCTGTATGTACGCATTTCATCTGTTTATTGTATTTGAGCAACTTTTTTTTTAATTTCCTGAGTTAAAGACTTTATGATCTCTCTCTTTTTCTTTGGTTACTTCCTGAAGTGAGTAAAGAATTTATGGTCCCTCTCTTTTTCTTTTAACTACTTCCTGGAGTAAAGAATTTATGATCATTCTCTTTTTCTTTTTCTAAAGTAAGTATGTGCACCTTAAAAATTTGAACTAGCCAACTGGGTAAGGGAAAAGATTGTGCCATCAAAACCCTAGCCAATGGGGTGAGACACAGCCTTGAGACTTGCATCAGGGATTAAAAACCCAAGTGGACTGCCCACTCAGTGTGCTCGCTGGCCTGTTCCTGTATGTACATGGCTATGCGCACTCACCATCTTGCAGAAGTAAATTTGCCTTGCCAAGGTAATTTAGTTTCACTGAGTGTCTTTTATGTGACATCGGGATTCATTTTAACAGTTGACCTTAGATTATCAGCCTGACTCATAAGTATTACGTTACCAGAGAGTGACTTTAATGAACAAAACTAATTTTCTCACAGTTGAGGAGCAAAGAAGTCTGTATTTAGGATGCCAACTTGTTGGGAAGGCTTTCTTTCTCTCTGTCTGCTCTGGGGGAAGATCCCTGCCTCTTAAACTTCTGCTTCCTGGTCTCTTGGAGATCTCCTTGTGTCTTGATATTTATCTTGCTCCATAATTTTCTTGTTTAATCTTTTAACATCTCAAAAGAGATTGACTCAAGAAATAATCCACACTAACCTTGCATCATTAACATAACAAAGACAACCCATTCCCAAATAGGATTATAGCCACAGGCATGGAGTTTAGGATTCATAACATATATTTTGGGGGTACATATTTCAATAATGGAGGAATTACAGCTTCATCTTTGCTGGTCCAGGGAATTTAAGATCAGGAAAAGGACTCAGTAGGTGTGCCAGGATGAGGATAGAGGTGCGGGGGCACAGAGGGCAGGGCTGAGCTAATCTTCCAAAGATGCTGATAGGAAGAGAGACACATTCAGACACCATAGCAGAAAGGGAAACCAGGGGTTCTTGAATCAGAAAATGGAGTGTGAACAATCTCATATCACTCAGTCCCACACAAGGCTGCTGTCTCACACTACAAAAGAAAAGAATCAACAGATTCAGGTTAGTGCCTTTAGGTGTGGACACTCTAAACAGCAGTCTATAACAATCTTAAAATGGCCAAATCCAAAGAATCTCTATAACGAAGTAATACTGCCTCTGCCCCAACCCTTCCCTAGGTCAGGTCCCCCAGGGTCTCACCTTTAGAAGGTGTAAGGGACAAATCAGAGCCCTGGTCACTGTCACCATCATTGCCTGGAGAACAAAAACAGGATCTGGTCAGAGACCACAGGATATGAGTACAGGAAAATGGGAATTATGAAGTGAGGAGGCTACCACATGAGCTGCCTTCCTCCATACTTACTTGAAGCTGGTGTGTAGCTTGCTTCTTTTCCACCTGTGAGAAAAAAAGCATGGTTTGAGGGAACAGGGAGGAGGCAAGACCATGAGGTTCAAGAAGAGGCAGCTAGACGAGAATCCCAGGGAAATTTCCAGACTGCCTGCAGACCCAGGGCAGGATAAGGAAATGTAAGAAAAGATGTGCAAGGACTGGACCAACCACCTTCCTGGAGGCCTGTCCTCAGCAGCAACCATCCCCCATAACCAGAATCAGGTCTCCATCACCAGAACCATTAACGTGGAAGGTTTGTGTTTCATTTCCACATGTGCTTATAGAAGAGTAATGTTAACACACAGGTCCCCAAACTGGTTTAACACATATGTGGATAGTGCCTCCCATAATGAAGTGGGTGACACCAAATCTCCTCTACCTGGGATTGAAACCCCCAATGGAACAAAAAGGTCAGACTCCAACCCATCTCTACCTGAGCTCCTTTTCTTCCTCTTCATAGCTACAACAGCCCCAATTCCCAGAAACACAGCTCCAAGGAGAAGCAGGCCAGCAATGAGTCCCTCAATGGGGATGGTGGTCTGGTAAGGCAGTTCTGGAAAGACAAGGGAGGTGAGGAACCTTGACTCCTTGGAAGCCTTCATCAGGGCTCCTGCTTACCCTAAAAAGAGCCTTTACCTTCGTCCCCTACTCACTCCATCTCTCGGTGAGGGGCTCAGGCAGGCCCTTGTGGTGCACATGGCATGTGTATCTCTGTTCCTCTCCTGAGGGAGCCACCACGGATGCCCACTTCTGGAAGGTCCCATCCCCTGAAGGCCTGGTCTCCACAACCTCCGTGTCCTGGGACTGGTCCTCTCCGTCTAGCTGCCAGGTAATGATGATCGCCGAAGGGTAGAAGCCCAGGGCCCAGCACCTCAGTGTGACCTCACGTTCAGAGATGGGGTGGTGAGTCACGTGTACCTTTGGGGGTTCTGAGAGAAGGAGTCAGAAAACTCAAGAACTTTCCATTACTTCCCATGAGCCACTTGAGTAAGTCTTATGTAATTATCCTGACAACAGACCAGACTATTGGGATAGTGGTGAAGATACAAAACCTAGACACTAGCCTGGACCAGGGACCTGGATAATCTCCTATTTGTTGGAAAGGGAAAGGCAGTCCAGAGCAGGAGGCTCCAGGTTTCTGAGGGGGAGAACAGGGATTTTTAGTTCTGACCTAAGTGAAGCCTAAGAAACTCAGAAATGCTAGAGTCAGCTCTAAACTCATTGAGTGTGGAACAGAGAACAAGGCTTGAGGAAGAAAGTCCCTGGTGGGTATCCAAGGTCAATTCTAGGATCAATGGAAGATCAGGAATCATCATCTCTATCATCCTCAGTAAAGCCCTAAAAGCACATAGTGCTAAATAAAGTTCAGCAATTTCAATCCCAGCCATTGTGGGGGAGAAAGATGTGGCAGACTACTTCCATAAAGATTCAAGGCCTTGGAAATCCTATGGAAAGAGTTCTTGCAAGATGGTGGTCTAGGCAGACATGCTACCCAGATCCTCTACAGCAAAGTCAAAAACCAAGTGAAACAGCTACCAATGATAACTCTGCAAACCTGAGCTTTAGAAAAAAATACAGAATTAGTGGACTGAATACTGACTAGGAGAAGAAGTTGAACAAAACAGAGACTGAGAAAACATATGGAATGAGTGAACTGTCAGCTGGCCTGATACAGTATGGTCATTTTTAAATTTTGCAAACAGAATTCAATAGGAACAGTGACCTGATGATCAGATCCAGGCACCCAGGGCCACTTAAGTCCCCACACTGGGGACTGGTGAACAGATTGGATCCTCTCCTTGTACCCTATACCTTGCTGGTGACCAGAAGTATGGCCAGCTCCTGCCCTTGTCCACCTGGAAGCTGGTGGTCATTTCCCATCCAACCTCTGCTCTGCCTGAGGTCAGAGTCATGTACTCGTGGATAAGGCGCAGGGTGCACACCACCCTCATGTTGTAGGCACACATCCTCAGCCTCTTGGACCAGCAGAATATGCAATGCTAATGGACACCTTGCCCCAACTCACTCCTGGGCAGGCAGGAACTTGTTCTGGGATCAGGTGCCCTGACCCACCTACCCTCTGGACCTGTAAGGACTTCTTCTGGGATCAGGTGCCCTGACTCTAGACACCTTCTTTCTGGCCAGGAACTCCATCTAGGACAGGGCATCATGCACTCCCTGTGATCCCGCCATGGCTTCCTTAGCAGCAAAGGGCACCGGTTTATATTGGATGCCCTGGCCCCTTCCTGCTTTCCGAACTTTCTCCTATCTTACAGTTCAGGAACAGAGAACCGTAGGGCCATCAATGGAGAAGCGCAGTCTCAGATTGTGGGATCCTATCCAGAAAGGCAGTGACACCAGAGGTGGAGGCATTGATGAGAACGTGGAGCGACAGTCTAAGGACTCTAGATTCATGGAAAGAGAAAGACTAAGTCCTGGAGGCCAGGAGGAAGGCTTACAGAATATGTCCTTTGTTTAAATGAGTATTTATTACTGAGTATTTTTGTGTACACCCCCACCCTCCAACGCAAAACAAAACAAAGTAGAGGGAATGGCAGCAAATATTGCTGACTGATGATGCACGGAGGAGACTGTAGTCACTACAACAAAACGATGAGTGTAAAACCAATGTTCTCCCATGTAAACTATCACTCAATTCACAATAAAAATTAAAAAAACGCCAAAAAACAAATAAATGTTAGCTATTAGTAATTGTAACAATATTCAGGAAATGCCAATATGAAACTTGTTAGTCTCCTTTATATATGAATGACAACTTAATGTTGAATCAAATTTATATTCTAGAATTAATCCTATTTGAGATATATTATTTTTAACACACTACTAAATTTAGATGTTAATATTTTCTTTAGGATGGTTACAACTACTACTAAGCAAAAATGGAATCTATTGAAAAAAAAAGTATCATTCATAAAGAAAGTTAAAGGTCATTACAACAACAGGAAGAAACAATCAAAGTGGAGGTCAGAAGAGACTCTGAAACTTTCTTTTGAATGTAAGGAAGAAATGATGAAATAGTGCTGAACAGAAAATTTCACAGCTCAAGAAAATGAAGGATTATAATGAAATAAGCAAAGACCTGGAGTTAGAAAACCAAAAGGAAAGAGCATGCTCAGCATGTATCAAGCTGAAAGTACTGTAGAAAAAAATAAGTCTAGACTTGCAATACTAGAAGGAATCTATGGGAACACTATTGATAGAAGAGGAAATGTCAACAGAACTCTACTAAAAAGTAATGGCTGATGCCCAACCATTTCAAGAGAATGCATATGATCAAGAACAAATTATATTAAAGAAAGACTTCCAAGCTGCACTGAAAACACTGGTGAAAAAGAAGCCTCCAGGAATTGATGGAATACAAATTGAAATCTTTTATCAAGCTGACACAGCGCTGAAGGTATACACTCCTCTGTGCCAAGCAATCTGGAAAACAGCTAGTTAGCTGGTCAATACGTTAAAAGAGATCCTTATTTGTGCCCATTTCAAAGACAGGTGGTGTAATGCTGTAGGATAGTCACTGGGCCACTAATTGCAAAGTTGGTGGTTCAAACCCATCAGCCGCTCCTCAGAAACTCTGTACAGGGTTGCTATGCTTTGGAATCAACTTCATGATACTTAACAACAACAACGAAGTTATGAAAACTTCTTATATGTAAAACACCTTGAGGTCCAGCACTGGGCTTGGAGGATAAGGACCATGCTATGGGATATACCATGGTCAACTGGCATAATAGAGTCCACAAAGGCAATTTTCTACATCCTATTTTAGTGAGAAGCAACTGGGGTCTTAAAAACTTATGAGCAGCCAGGAGCAATTATTCATTTCTTCCTGTCCAGAGGAAATAAGAGTGAAGAAAATCTAAGATTTAGGGAAATAATTAGTCCAATAGACTAATGGAACATATGAACAACAGTCTCCTAAGTCCAGAAAAAGTAGATGGTGCCCAGCTATCAATGCTAACTGCTCTGAAAATAATCACAATAGGAGGTCCTGGATAGAGTGGGAGAAACATGTGGAACAAAACTCAAATCATAAGAAAAACCAGGCTTTCTAAATAGAAACTTGTGTAACCCTTGAAACTATGGCTCTTAGTGACCCTTCATATCTCAAATGAACTCACTCCCATGGCTCAATGTCTAGTCAAACGACATGCTGGTCTACAAGAGAAGAATAACACCAGTGAGATATGCACTCCTTAGAATGAATACTCAACCAATGGAGACCAAAAGAGCAGCACTTACCCAAGGACAAAGTCAGAAAGGTTAGGAAAGAAGGAGGAATGGAAACAGGAAACAACACAGAGGAGGATGCTTGTTGTGGTGGTGTGCCATGGAGTGGGCTTCTGACTCAGCGACCCTGAATCAAAACCAATAGTAAGGTTCCCAAGGCTATAAATCTTTACGGGAGCAGAAAGCCTCATCTTTTTCCCATGGAAAGGCTGGTAGTTTCCAACTGCTGACATGAGGTTAGCATCCTGACTCGATTGTGGGGGATTACATAAGGACATAAAACAAAATATGTATAAATTGTTTCATGGAAAACTGATTTTCTCTATGAACCTTCAACCAATTTATAACTTAAAAAGCAGAAAAGAAACCTTATCGATCAGTTACTCAGTCTTATAGGGTCATTGTTTCTTATAGGGTACCATTTTTCCCCCCTCCTTTGTAGGGTGGACTTAGTCCCAGCATAAAGGGAGTTCAGCGGGGTGTTCAACAGTCCCCTTTACCTGTGCGCTGCAGCGTCTCCTTCCCCACCTCCAGGACTTTACTGAACCACTTCCGGAACTTGCCCTCCAGGTAGTGAGTCTTGTAGAACTCAGCATAATGGGTCTCCTCCCATTTGCCCTTGGTGATCTGAGCGGCTGTGTCCGCCGCCGTCCAGGTATGCAAGTCCTCATTCAGGGCGATGTGATCGGCACCATCATAAGCTCGCTGATTGTACGCACCGAGGAGGCGGCCATCCGGACCCACATCGCAGCCATACAGACTCTGGTAGGTGTGAGACTCTGACCCGCCCCTGCGGTTAGCACCGCCCTTCCGAAAGCCCCCTCCCAGCATTTGCCCCGCCACCGCGGTAAGAGCTGGCGGTGGTTGATTTCAGACCAAACCAGAGAAAACTCCCAGGCTCTTCTAGGTCAAGGGACTGCGCAAGTCCGCGACCTCGTCTGGAAGTTATACCCTGAGACTTGGGCAACCCGCCCAGGTATAACAGAGCACAAGTGACCCATGACCCGGGCATGCCTCACCGGTCTCGCTCTGGTTGTAGTATTCGCGCAGGGTCATAAGGTGATTTCTGCAGTCGTGTGATTCCGCCTTAGCGCTCTGTGTGTGCTCATCCCAAAACCACTCTTCCACCTGCTTCATCCACTGTGATAGCGGTTCTGCTCTCGGATTCTGGACGTCGCTGTCGAACCGTCCAAACTGTGTGTCGTCCATGTAGCCGACGGCGATGAGACGGGACTCCCTTTGGCCAGGCGGGGATATGGCGGTGAGGAAATATCTCAAGGAGTGGGTATCTGGCAGCGGGAAGTGGGTGAGAATACATGACCCGCCCGCATGGTGTCCGGGTCGGGGTCCATGGGGACAGGGTTCATGGGCTGAGGAGAGGATGGGAGTAGGGGATTAGAAGAAGGGACGGGGCTGGTAGCTCTGGGTCCAGGGCAGGTTGGAAACAGCTTCCCTGAGGGTCCTGCGCCCCAACCTGAAGGTCCTCTTGCTCCTCCCTCCGGAGAGGCTGATACCCTGCTGACCCCACACTCACCTGCCCGGATCTGAGTCAGGACCAGGGCACTGGAGAGCAGCAGGAGGAATGCCCAGGGTACCATGGCTCCAGTGCTGGGATTCTAGGGCGCATCTACCTCTTGGCGAGTCTTTCTTTACACCAATAACCGACGTGCTGGCTTCTCCAGGAATTGGAGAACCAATAGTCTTGAGAACTGGGAATGCGTCATGTGTATTTAGGCAGAAGGAGCTGACACAAGTTGTGTGAGGGCAAAGTCAAACTCCATTTGGCTTTGCAAACTCCATTTAACATTTCCTTGTTAAGTTCCTTAACCGTAACCTGGTCATAGGAGTCTAAGGTGTGGTTCCAATGACTGGCTTTTGAGATAGCAGCTAAGAACTTAACCGTTGCACCATCAGGGTCCTTTTTATTTCGATTTCAAAGGGCAGTTCATAAGACAAAGTAAAATATAATGAAACCTGTCAAGTACCTGGAGTTAGAAAACCAAAAGGAAAGAATCAGCTCTGCATTTCTCAAGCTGAATAAACTGAAGAGAAACATTGAAGCTTCGGGTTGCTTCAATATTGAAGGGCTGCATGGGCAAAATATTGAAGGAAACAGGAGCACCAAAAGCAAATGAGAGGGAGATGCAGGACATGGAGGGAAGCCTAGGCTGAGAACTGTTTGGAGAGGATGAGGACAGGGTGAATCACGGAGGAGAGAAGCTGAGGTTAGATGATCCACAGTGTGGGGACCATGATGAAGCTAGCACAGTGGCTGTGGTGGCTAGTGCTCCTTGGATCTACCTGGGCGGCTCTGACCATAGGACCCTCCCTGGGCCTGCAGCCGCCCTTGACCTGTTGAGAGGTCCTGTGGTCATTGCCTGCCTGTTCGCTAGTGACCATCCTTGGATGCTTTACCCTGGACACCATAGGCTATAGCGTAGCCCTGTTTCATGCCTGTGAGGATGCTGCCCTGGAGCTAAAGAACTAAATCCAAGAGACTTGGGTGGATTTGGCCTGAAAGGGCCTGCACTTGTAAAACCCTCCCTCATTCCTGCCTGGGCAGCTGTCCCTTCCAACCCTCATTAAAGAGCAATTTCACTTTTGATGTAGTTCAGTTAGAATGTGGGGTCTGTGATTAGGGATGTGACCTGCAGTGGAGAAGTGAGAGGTTCCAGCTTTCTGAGATCGTATCAGCCTTTATTTGTGCATCGTGCTGGCATCCCCCTGTTTTGGACTAAAGGAGGCAACGATCTCAAAAGCTCTCAGAATGATAATGTCATTCCAGTGTCCTGGTCTTTTAACCCTGTCAGAAAATATATCTTGCTTAACCTGTATTCTCCTCAGTGAAAGCCAAACTCCAAAAAAAAAAAAAAAAGAAAGAAAGAAAGTAAAGAGAATTGAAGGAATTCACAGAATCACTGTACTAAAAAAGCCGTTGCATAGTCAATAAATCACAAGTTAGTATCTTTTTGATGATTTTTGGCTTCAACCAAGATCCATCTGATGCTAGCAGTGATATTCCTAGTTCCACTTACATATATATATGTTAGCAATTACAGTCCTCATTTCTGCAAATGATCACATGGCTGTAGCTGGCATTTAGAACTACCTTCTTCTACTACCCATTCCAGATTCCCTTTGTACTTGGCAAGTACCACAGCTGGTAGTGGTTCTTTGCCTGGTGGTATGACACAAACCTTAATTCCTTAAGGGTGTGGGCTACTAAGTTGCTACAGTTTACTATTGACTTTAATCACAGGATATGGTAGCAGGAAAGATGTCCTCCAAAATCTTCTGGATTCCACATATATTCTTCTTTACTGCCATTATATAATTTCAATCCAGTTTTCTTTGGTACTCAGAATCAATCACACCACCCAATACAGTAACTCCTTTTTTTTGCCTGTAAATCTAGAGGCAAGAGGATTATAAAATGCTTAGGGAACATTCTTAACTTCCAGTTCAGTGGAGTCAGTGCTGTGTCTGTAGGTGGGACTATTCCTCCTTCTGAATTAAAACATGCAGACCCAAAGAGCATAGGGTTGCAGGGAAAGGAAGCAACAAATTTCCATGTTGGTCACTAGGAGTTATAGTTAGTGGTGTCACTCCCGGTTCCATTCATTAGTTCCTGGACCCATGAGTCCTGGCTATGGGAGAAACAGCACTACATATTGGATGCTCGTTTAGAGCATATAAAGCCACCTGGAGAACATTTCCCAACCCTGCAAGGTATTGCCACCTAGCTGGTGCTGTAATTGTGTCTTAAGAAAGCCATTCCAACGTCCTGTCATGCCAGCAGCTTCAGGATGATTCGGAACATGGAATGACCAGTGAATTCCATTAGCATGGACCCATTGTCACACTTTGCTTTCTGTGAAGTGGGTCCCTTGGTGTGAGGCAATGCTGTGTGTGATACCATAATGGAGGATAAGGCATTCTGTAAGTCCATGGATGGTAGTTTTGGCAGAACAATTGCATGCAGGGAAGGCAAATTCATATCCAGAGAAAGTGTATATTCCAGTAAGTACAAAATGCTGCCGTTTCCATGATGGAGGTGATCTGATGGGATCAACCTGCCACCAGGTTACTGGCTGATTTCTCTGAGGGATGGCCCCATATCTTGGACTCAGAGTTGGGTTTCTGCTGCTGGCAGATTGGGCACTTGACAGTGGCTGTAGCCAAGTCTACTTTGGTGAATGGAAGCTCACGCTGCATAACCTCCATCCCTACCACCATGGCCACTTTGTTCATGAGCCTATTGTGCAATGTCAGGAATTGCTGAAGAAAGAACATAATTAATTTCCACAGATTGTGTCATACTGTCCACTTAGTTGTTTAAATCCCCTTCTGTGGTGATGCTTTGTTGTGTGTTCACATAAGACACATATATTTTTGCTTTTTTGGGCCATTCAGAGAGGTCTATCTGCATACCTCTTCACCAACCTCTTTGTCACCAATTTTCTAATCATGTTCCTTCTAAGTCCCTGATCATCCAGCCAAAGGATTTGCTACAGCCCATGATTCAGTAAACATTCACACATCTGGCCATTTCTCCTTCCAAGCAAAATGAACAACCAGGTGCTCTGCTTTGCTCTAAGTTCTACCCACTGAGACTACCACTCTGCTTCATGGTAGTCTCAGAAAGAGGATGTAGTGTTACACTTGTCCATTTTGGGTGGTGTCTACATATTGTGCAGAACCAGCTGTAAAGCAAGCATGAGTATTCTTTTCCTCAGTCAACTGATCATAAGCAATTCCCCATGAAGCCACAGGTGTAGACTAAGAAAAGAAAGGTCATGTGACAAGAGTGGATACCAGCAGTATTTGGATCACTTCCCAATGCAACTTAGTTGTGCCTTCAGGTCCTGATTGAGCCCAATCTTGTATGTACCGCTGTACAACACCATACTCTTGTATGGAGTTGGTGTGCATTTCCAACTTTATGACTGTGTGTCTGACTAAAGCCATGGTACTTTCAGTTGTCCCATATGCATGGAAAAGGTGTGCAATGAATAAGAAGACTGGAGAAATTATACCTTTGAAGGATAGTATTTGCTAAGAATATTGAAAATGCCATGTACTGGTAGAAATTGAACATTCGCATCTCGAGAGAAGTACAACTGGAATGTTACTTGGAAATCTGGATGTTGAGATTTTGTGTCACATACTTTGTTCATGTTATCAGGAGTCCCTGGAGATGGACCAGTCCCTGGAGAAGGACATCATAATGGTTGTTGTTGTTAAGTGCCATTAAGTTGTTTCTGACCCATAGAGATCCTGTATAGGGTTTCCAGGAGTGGCTGGTGAGCTTGAACCACTGACCTAGTGGTCCAAATGACTTTGTGGTCCAGTGCATTAGCCCACAGTGCCACACCAGGACTCCTCATAATTGGTAGAGATCAGCAAAATGTAGAAGACCCTTAGTGATTTGGATTGACACATTGGCTTTATGAATAAGCTCAAATATAGGAATGATTGTGAGGATGGTGCAACATTTTGTCTTGTTGTACATAAGGTTGCCATGAGTCAGAACTTACTCTATAGATACTTAACAACAGGATATGTTTGAATCTGTGGTCTTTTTCTCTAGAATGAAGGAAAATAAGTGCAATCTTTAGCGAGGGCTGTATGGATGGGAAGTAAATATTTGTCATTCTCTAATGAGGAATAGATAGTCAATGGGCTGTGGCACTGTAGGATAAAGCACTGGGCCACAAGCTAGGTTTGAATCACAAGGTCAGAGTTTCAAACTCATCAGCTGATTTAGGCATGGATGCCAGTGGAGGGATGTTTGGCTTGAAATCACAGGTTATTTAATCTTTGTTGTCAAGTGCCATCGAGTTGTTTCTGACTCATAGTGATCTTATACAGCATCCAAGCAGTGGCTTTTGGGTTTGAACCATCAACCTTGTGGTTAGCAGTCTGGTGTTTAACCTATGGTACAACATCAAGACTCCTATTTAATCATAAAGATGTGAAATTCCTCCATAAGGGGGTAGACAAGATGATTCAAGAGCAAATAGCATATAAGTGGGATGTTAAAGCATCCAAATCTCTTGACTATTTTGACATTGCATGGAAGAAATTATTGTGACTTGATCTTAAGAAACAGAGGTCATTTTTTGGAAAGCAGAGGTGTTTTTGATTTTGAAAGATCTTACCGTGCAGTGAACTACATTTTATGATTCTACTAGTCATGTTGTTGTTAAGTGCTGTTGAGTCTGTTGTGACTCATAAGAACCCTGGACACCTTGTGGTTAGCAGTTCAGTGCTTATCCTACAGCGTCAACACCAGGACTTCCTTCTTGTCATAGTATTGCTAATTCCTCCCAAATGACTGAGTTGGACTTTTCAAAGGTGAGATGTTTGCTGCCCAAAAAGGGGATAAGATATATTGTTAATAATGTAAATAAGGAACATTTCACCCTTGGGGTGGGAACATGCAAATAACATATATGAAACTAACAAGGAGTTTCGTTAGCTTTGCTTTCCTACTAGGTTCAAAATGAACCACCTTATCACAGAAGGGATCTCTCTGCCATTGAACATCCTTTGGACCTCAAGATCTCTGTGCTGAACCTTCTGTATCCATGAGGCAGACCTGTGACACTAGGAGTATCAGAGAAGTGGTAGAGAAGTAGTGGCATCAGAGGTAACAGCTTCAAGAGCACAAGAAAAACGTGGGCTTCCTGGCCCATGGATTGATGAAGCTGAGTGTTTTTGGACAAGAGGCTTACTGGTGGAGTGGGGTGCCTCTCAAGCATTTGTCTGGGGAGTTAGGATTTGCCAATCCATGCAGCTAGAGCTAAGTGCCTGTGGGCAGATGGAGTGGAGTGTCTTTTGGGCATTTATGGAAGAAGTGAAAGAGCTTTGTAACGTTACCTGATCAGTGCAGAGGCCAAAAGGCCACATGCAACTGAGTGGTCAAGGACCAGGGAGAAGACACGGCTGAGAATTGGCAGTCTTCCTGATAAATTGTATCTAGAGCATTTCTGCTTCTGAATTTTAACATGTTAATGTCTCTAATAAACCCCATAATAGTAAATGAAGTCTATGAGTTCTGTGTGGCCATTGCAATGAATTATTGAATCCAGCAGAAAAGTGTAGAGTGTCATGGGAGGGATGGGTATTTCCAGAACTGGTAAAGAAGGTTGGAGAATGAAAGCATATCTCATGTCTGCCTCAAAGGAATCAGCTTTGGACTCATGTTGAGTTTCATTTTTCATCAGATGAGGTCTGATGCCTCTCCCACCCAGTTTTTACAGATTTTATCTCAACATTGCTTCCGTACACAGGAAGAAGTTTCTAACTCTTTGAAGACTTCAATGGAATCAAGATAGCTTGAAGCATGGGAGTGTCAGTTCAAAAGTTAATATCATCTTCAAGCAGAAACAGAAGAATCTCGTTATGATAGAGTATTTTATTTCTTGACATCATCCTTTTGAAGACCTCTTTCATATCCTTATTCCTAAGGTTGTGGATGAGAAGGTTCAACATGGGTGTGATGATCCCATAGAAGGAGACTGTCTTTTCCTAGTACTTAATGGTGGATATAGTTGTTTGTAGCTATATATCAACGCCTGTTCCAAAATTAATTAAAAGAGAGAGAGAGAGGCACAATCAAGTAGGACCCACATGTAACAAAAACTTTTTGATTGAGTAATAGACAATTAATTTAAGAGTAACAACGATTGTGAAGTTGGCACAGGACCAGGCGGTATTTCATTCTGTTATTCTTAGGGTCACGCAGACTCAATGGCACCTAACAACAACCAAAAATTTATTTTACATTAATTATAACTCAAAGATGCTGATTATAAAAGCTGCTTTTCAGTCTTTGTGAAGCCTACTCTTTATCAAGTTTACCTTTACATGTAGCTGCAGTACCTTGGTCATTCCACCTGAAATTCTTGGATGTTGACAAGGCCCTGATTGCCAATATTTGCTTCCCCAGTACTGTGAGACACTGAAAGCCCTATGTCTTAGTCTCTTAGCCACCACTTTTCTGTTCTGCTCCTTGGTTAATGCATAAAACATGACAAACATTTGAAATTATAAGTAAAGATAGATATCAGGCTCAGTTTTATGTCCTTCAATTCTATTTGTAATTTTAACTTCTTTAGGGATTGGAGGGAGACTAATTAACAACCTGTTATATGCAGGTAACATATATGCAGAGATCACAACTATGCTGGAAGAAAATGAAGAAGACTTGAGGCGCTTACTGATGAAGGTTAAAGATTACAGGCTTCAGTGTAAGTACACCTAAATGTGAAGAAAACAAAAATTCAAAAGATTGGGTCCATAACCAAAACCATGATAAATAGGGAAAAGTCGAAGTTGTCAAGGATTTCATTATACTTGGATCAACAACTAACATATATGGCAACAGCAGTCAAGACATCAAATAATACTTTACATTGGGCAAATCTCTGACAAAAGGACTTTTTAAAATCTTAAACAGCAAAGATGCCTCTTTGATGACTCAAGTGCACCTGACCAAAGCTATGAAATTTTGAATTGTCTCGTAGGTATGCTAAAGTTTGGCAATGGAAAATGAGGAACTGACACATCGAAGTATAGTGTCAGTCAAATATATTGAATATACTTTTGGACTATCCACTACACGTCTGTCAGTTTGTCATACTGTGGTGGCTTGTGAGTTGCTATGATTCTGGAAGCCTTGCCAATGGTATTTTAAATACCTGCAGGGTCACCCATGGTGGACAGGTTTCAGATGAGATTCCAGATGAAGACAGACTAGGAAGGAGTGACAAACTACTTCCAAATTTTAGTCACTGAAAACTTTATGAATAGCAGAGAAACACTGTCAGATATAGTGCCCGAATTGAGCGAGCCCCTCAGGTTGGAAGGCACTCAAAAAGTGACTGGGGAAGAGGTACCTTCTCAAAGTAGAGTTGACTGTGATGACATGAATGGAGTAAAGCACACGGGACCTTCATTTGCTGATGGGGCACAACTGAAACCTGGTGTAAAAAGTTGGTATCACCTCAGTGTGTCTCCCTTCTTTGTGAAATCTTGGCTTCCTCAATCCTGGTACCTTGAAGTGTCTCTGATTCCTTTCGGCATATAATAAAAAAATATTGCACACCATTTCTTTAATTTTTTACATATGTAGATTTTTCTAGACACTTTAGTGTGGGACTGGTCTTGTATAAAATAATTTTTTATGCACACTGCCTCTCTGAATATATTTAAGATTGCTCCATCATTAAAATTCAGAAAGTTCACAATGACAGGTCCATGATATGCTTCTTTTCACCAGTTAACTGTGCTTTAATTTGGTGGTTCATTTCAATACTTGTTACTTTTCCATCTATTGTTTTTATCCAACTTTCACTTCTATTGTTAATACTTGGTCTTATAGGTCTTAAGTTTATCTTTGTTCATATAAATTACATGGGTTTGTTTTTGCTTTTCTTTTGCTGTGAGATATTTCTTAGGTTTGCTTGCCCAGACTCAAAACTCAGATATCAGCAGTGACTATTAAGTGGTCAGTTTCTTTGTAGCTCTAGGAAAAATTAAAGAAAAAATTTCTAGTGTATAAAAATGAGAGTTTCACTCCTGACTGAAATGCTTATCTGTTTCTGGTATCACATTTACTTCCAGGAAAACCACCTCTTCTAGACATTTTATTTCATCATGCTGCATATGTCTTAGCAAATGCTTATATATTCATACCTCTTTCTCTAAGCTTTTACTATTTAGAATTTTATATATCTTTGGCAAGAGTTATCTTTAATTCTTGTTTGGGGATATAGATGTCTCATTAGCCACATTCTGTCTAACTTCTATCTCTAATGGGTGCTCTCAGTTTTTGTCCACTGATGGTCCTCACAAACTTTGCATGCACCACAACATTACTGGAGGAGGTTGTCCAAAATAGTTGTCTGGACCCATGTCATAGCTGGGTTAGGTTGCCAACAAAAGACACAGACTGCACACACTCTGTTATTACCTAGAGAAACACTTTCATCATGTAGTGAAGAAACAGAGCAATATTGGTTTCCCTAGTGGGCACCAGTCTCCCATGTCCAGCAGGATGGTTGCCACATATGACCAGTGCAGGCATATGTTCTACATTCACCCCTCTTATGATGTAGTAGAAAGACCCCATTCCCTCCTCAATGGGAACAGATAGAGAAGTGGGATTGGTTAGGTTCCATATGATGCTCGCGCATGTGAAAGAATCAGAAAACTACTGTGTGCTCAGACAGGGGAAGGGTGTCTCAGTTAAGGAGAAGGAACTAGGAGAGAGAAGGTGACTCAATTTCCAACCTCCTTATGAGACAATGTTCTAGGCCCTATTTTTCCAAGGCTACTTAGGTGGCCTTGTTGTAGTTGTCATTGTTAAATGCCATTGAGTCACTTAGCTGAGGAGGTCTGCAGTGGAGTCAAACATGTGATATCAGATTAAAAGTCTGATAGGGATTCTTTTTTCTGTCAAGACTGAGCAGGAGCCTTCTAGGAAGTTTTGAGCAGACCACAACAGATTTGCCACTCATTGCATAGGATCACGTGTCACATGGAGATAATTTGCAAACCTGGATTTTAGAAATATATTTTAACATGTTTTTTAAGAAACCAATTTATATAGAATATTTTTTATTGTTTTATTGTGAATTATATGATAGTTTACATGGGAGAACATT
Organism: Chrysochloris asiatica; assembly: GCF_000296735.1. Taxonomy (NCBI): domain Eukaryota; kingdom Metazoa; phylum Chordata; class Mammalia; order Afrosoricida; family Chrysochloridae; genus Chrysochloris; species Chrysochloris asiatica. The sequence continues at coordinate 991,544 of NW_006408731.1, read as the reverse complement.
AGTTTTACATTCATTCTACCGTATATCATTTCATTACCATGGTTACAATCCTCTCCATGCATCAACAACCAATCAAAGGTTATACTCTGCAAGTCTGCCCCCTATACTCCTCTCCCCCCTCCCCCACTGGTCTTCAGCACACAGTCCCTCTCCCTCTCTGGATCTAAAGTCTAATGTCCCCAGCTGTTCCATTGCTCCACGTTATTGTCTCTGCCTCCATCTCAGGCATCACTGTTTCTCTGGATAGGGTCCCGCTCTTGGCTCTTCTCCGTTGATGGTCCTAGGGACCTCCACTCCTAGACTGGAAAGTTAATCACTCCCTTCCTTGCTATAAAATGTCTACCTTTACATTTTCAACCCTCACAATCAGTTCTGATAACAATTATTCTCCATTGTATCACAAGAGACCCATCTGCATTCATTTAATCAGCTCTGCCTAGAGAGATTGGATACTACTCACTGGAGATTCTGCCTTCCTCAAGGGCCCCTGGCTCTAGGTTCCCTCCTGAAAGCTTGTAAGCCAGTCACTTCTTGCCTTTGTAGGCCCCTGCTCCCATTTTGGGTAGCCAATGTACAAGTTGCCCATCCCTGTCTACTCTGTGTGTGGAGGGGGTGGGAATGATTTTTGCTGTAAGGATTTGTTCCTTATCCATTGGTGTAGGTCCAGCTCATCAAAATGTATCACATTACTCCTTTTTCCCTCTTCTTTCTTCTTCTGTTTGAGCTCTGATCATCCAGTCATTGAAGCCAGGCCAAGTGGGTATTATCTGTAAGTGTGGGTGTTCTTGTGCATATGCCCTCTCTTTTTCTCAGCTAAACATTTCACTCTCCACATTATAGGGCTAAGCTCACCGCTTCATTGCTGTTTTTTCCTCACTTCCCCTTGTCAGTGACGAGCATGGTCACCAATCAGAGGGTGTATTCCCATTGAGCCTTATATAGAATATTTTGAAGATATGTATTTGAGCTCTGGTTAAATGGTAATAAAAACATTTTTTACTTATCTAATGATTCAGACTATACAAAATATTATTATCTGCATCATATATCTTTGTAAATGTTATCACTGGAGAAACTGAAGGTTATAGAGGTGACATGAATTGTCAATGATCACACAGTACTAAATGACAAAGGTAGGACCCAATTTAGAGACTTATGAATGTTAGAGTCATTGTCTATTCATATAATCTTTTCAGTATCCCACAGTGCTTTAAAAAGTGCTGATATGGTAATTTCTATAAATAATCATAACATACCTAGAATGTAAAATTTATTTTTCTGTTTTATTTAGAATTTGTATTATCCCTTATTGTAAATTTATTAATAAAAATCTATATTTCAATAAACCACAGAGAGGGAGGGAAGTTTGGGGCAATTTAAATAAAGGGATACTGGTGATGATGCACTTTGGAGTTGGTTCTCACTCACAGTGACCCTGTATAGGGTTCCCACGACTAAATCTTTGTTATTGTTGTTGTTGTTGTTGTTGTTAGGTGCCATCGAGTCAGTACCGACACATAGCGACCCTATACACAGCAGAATGAAACACTGCCCGATCCTTGGCCACCATCATCACTGTTGCCATGCTTGAGTCCACGGATGCAGCCACTTGGCCAATCTATCTCATTGGGTGTCATCCTCTTTTTCTCTGACCTTCCACCTTAACAAACATGATATCTTCTCCAGCAACAGGTCCCTCCTGACAATATACTCGAAGTATGAGAGATGAAGTTTGGCCATCTTGGCCTCCTAGAAGCACTCTGGCTGCACTTCTTCCAAAATGGATCTGTTGGTTCTTTTGGCAGCTCATGGCACTTACAATATTCTTTAGGAAATAGTGCCTTAAAAATCAGCTAATATAACCTCTTTTTTAACTCTACAGTACTTAACATATGCATAATTCTATTAACATATGTTTTAACAGTAGATAATGAATACAGTGGAAGTACAATAACTCAGTAGGATAAGCACTGGACTGTGAATGACAAGGTCAGTGGTTGGAGCCCACCAGCTGCTCCACAGGAGAAGGATGAGGTGCTCACGAAGATTCACAACCTTGGAAACCCTATAAAGTGTTACTATGAGTTGGCACCAATTCAACAGCACTTAACAACAACAACAACAACAACAACAACAATGAATACAGTGATTAAATGATCAGTTGCTAACTGAAAGGTTGACAATTCAAACCCATCCAGGTGCTCCATGCCAGAAAGACCTGATGATTTGCTCCGGAAAAGACTGCAGCTTAGAAAACCCTATGGGGCAAATCTATTTTATCACATGGGATTGCTATAATAGCATCTAACAACAACAAATGAATACAATGGGCAATACTTTTTCATACATTAATTTATTTAAAATTACAAACAAACATTTGAAACCGTATTCTGTTGCAATCCTCTTATTGACCATTCAGATGACAAAAGTGATAAAAGTAAATACCTAGTGGTCCTTTTGGAGAAGAAAGGGAATCATCTAAGGTAATGTGACGCTTCAATTGTGGTCAGCATTATGAAGGAACAGAACATGGTGTAGTAGAAGAATCCTTAACTCACATTATGTCTGTGCTAAGGAATCAGCTTGCCTCTAAACACTGGTGTTTTCTTTTCTCCAACAAGAGCAAAACTGTTGTATTCTTCCTTTCATGTGTACAAAGGAAATTTTGTTGTAATACATAGCACTAAAATTGAAGAATGAGCTAATTTATTATAATTAATAAGTTACTGATTACAATAAATAGCAGATGTTATTTTTGCCATATGGAAGTTAACAGTATAAATACATCTTGGCACCAAGGAAGAACCAATGACTACCTATACCTTATATGAATGCTTATAGCTATTTAGAAAAACAATAAAGTATGTACCTTAAATACAAGTTGAAAATGAGGGAGTTTGTAAGGCTAGGGAGCAAGTAAGTATAAGAAATGACAATTTACAATGAGAAGTTGATGTCATTAATAAAAATAAACAGATTATTCATTCTTCCACCACACACATAGAACTTTGTATTTCATCATCTCCATGTCAAAGTGATGATTTGATAGTGATTCTTTCAGGTTATCTTTCACTTTTTCCCTCCATTTTATTCCCACTTAACATTTATTGTTTCTGTTTCAGTAAGCATATTTTTAATAATTTAAACTAAAAAATAACTATACTGTTTTATCCTATTATACTAAGTACACCTCACTTCCCATTCAAGGTGGATTGTCTTCCCAATGAAGTCTGAGTGACACACTATTCTAGGAATTCCTGTAGAAACTAATCATAATATTGATCCTCAACTTTCCTTTTGGGAACATAAAACTATTTACTTCAGTCAAATATCTTAAAAAGAAGGAATTCCATTAAGACATACAGCGAAGAAAGAATCAAACATTATTTTTAATTATCCCATTTACAAAGGATCAGAGGAGCCCTGGTGGTGCACTGGTTAAAAGCTCACTGCTAGGTTCTAATTTACCTGCCACTCCATAGGAGAAAGATGTGGCAGCATGTCTCCATAAATATTTACAATCCTGGAAACCCTATGGGGCAGTTCTACTCTGTCCTATAGGGGAGTTATCAGTCAGAATCCACTTGTTGGCAGTGGGAATAAAGGATCAGGCAGTGAATGAGTGGGTAAGGAGGCCAGTTTTAGAATGTGAGATATTAACCCATATGATCTTGCTAGTAATTCATAAAATGAGTTAATTAGAAAACAGAAGAGAAGCCCTTATATCATAGCTGTATTAGTAAAATGGCAAATTGCACTCTGGGTGATTTGTATTTATTTATTTTTTCAAAATAATTCATGAAATGATAAGATTTTTTTGGTCTGACAACAAATGATTATTTTCAGCCAACAGGCATTTATTTATTGTCCATGTTTAGTTTCAAGAGTAAAATCTCTTGAGGGACATACAGCAAGATTTAGACAAGCAAATTTTAGACAAACTGAAGATTAGAACTCATACTACAATGATATTCAATCAAGAATAAATCATATCAACGTAGTGTGAATGCATATGTATGTTGCTCAGATAGGTACAAAAGAATGCTAATCATTTGGGAGGAGGATAAACCAAGAGATAAACAGAAGATCTTTTGAGCTATGTTTGAAGGGTTTTATGTTTTTTGTCTTCCCGAGTAGTAGAATGAGACAATCAGTCTCCTAATTGCCCCTTTCATGTCCTTATTTCTCAAAGTGTAGATAAAAGGGTTAAGCATAGGAGTCACCAAACTGTAGAACAGAGACATAAGTTTACTCTTGTCATGAAAGTTAGTAGCAGAGGGTTGTACGTACATACTAATGGCTGGTCCATAGAAGAAAGATACAACAATAACATGCGAACCACATGTGTTAAAGGCCTTCTTCTTTCCCTCTGAGGACCGAATCCTCAAGATAGTAGCTACAATGAACCCATAAGACACAAGGATCAGTGACAAGGGCACCAGGGAATAGAATGTCGCCACACAAGTGAGCATAGCTACATTGAACGTAGTGTCAACACATGACATCTTGATTATCACTGGGACTTCACACAGGAAATTTTCTACCTTGTTGTTACCACAAAGTGGCAGCTGGACAGTGAGAGATGACTGAAGCAAGGAATTAGCCAATCCACTTAGCCAAGCTATGACAACTAGGAGGATACAGAATTGCTGATGCATGATAGCTGGGTACCTCAAGGGCTTACAGATGGCAATGTAACGGTCTAAGGACATCACAGCTAAGAGGATGCATTCAGTGGCCCCCAGAAAATGAAACATATAAAACTGGGTCACACAGCCCCCATAGCTGATAGATTTATCTGGTCCCCAGAGGTTCAGCAGTAGCTGAGGGATGGTGGTTGTGGTAAAACACAGATCCAGGAAGGAAAGATTGGAAAGGAAAAAGTACATAGGGCTGTCAAGGTGAGGATCTACCCTGGATACCACAATAATTGAGATGTTGCCCACCAGAGTGAAGATGTAAGCAACTAGCACCATCACAAAGAGAGGCATTTCCAACCAGGGATGGTCAGAGAAACCCAAAAGAATGAAGAATTTTGGAATACTTGCATTGCCTGGATTCATCGCTGTCCTTGTTCTTATTAATGGGGTCAAGCTGAATTCCTTTCATTGTCCATGTATTCTGTTAAAAAAAGTAAAATGAGTTATGGAGGGATTTTCTCTGGGTGGTAACTCCATTATATGATATTTGCAAGGATGAAAAATTATGAGTCTACATGTCACACATGATCATTATTTGTGGTGCCTCAAAAAGAACCACTAACAAAGCTCTTTATTTTACCCAAAACTGCAATATAGCAAGTTTTAATTGATTAATGATTAGGTAAAGGGAAATTCACAATTGATCTTTTATCAAAGAAAAGCATAAAATGAGGAATGATTTGAAAGAATATCCAAGAACAACCATGCTAACTTACCACAAGTGTCCCTTTCTTTCACTAGCAATCTGCTGACCTTAGCCATGCTCTGGTAGAATTTATGAGTAGGTTTAAGGTAGGATCAGAACTGACTGAGCTCCACGTGGATTGGTCTGATTTGCAGAGAAACAACAACACATAGTGTTATTCCTAACGCCTAGTCCCCAAACTCTAGAACGACTTGTTGCCACATAAAACTTTTGTTATAAAAGGAAGTACGATAATACATTCAGCATCTGAACAACAAGGTAATCGGTAATCGATTGGACAGCCATGTGGTATTAGGCATCAGTGCTTAGTACAGATGTACTTTAATTAATAGAAATGCCCACTAATGCAAATTATAACCCTAGATCAATTTTTAAAGACATGTTTCAACGTTTTAAATTATAATGGTATTATAGTCACATTCAAAGATTTTAATTTACCCAATTATTTAGCATACAAGTTTGCATAAAGAGGTCACAACATATACAGGCTTGTACAAAAAGATAAAACCAAACCACACAGATGATGATGCACCTTCACTGCCCCAACCCAAACACCTACCTTAAATCAAGTTGTTGTTCACTAGTTGTACTTTGTCACAGGAGGTTACAATGAGTTGAAACAGACTTGATGACACCTAAAAACAGCAATCCTTCTTTTTCTAGTAAGAAAGAAATTGGTCTTTTTTTACCATTAGATTTCAATATTGAGTGGGGCTAAGAATTGAATACTCTGTGTATTTAGTGACTTTGAGTCATGTCATGATGGTCATGTCATAGGTCCTTTATTATTTGGTTAGAAGGATCCCAAATATTTTTGGAAGTGGAAAACCACACTCCTCTAGAAACATTAAGACACAGCTGTTGCATTTTATGTAAACTTGTGGGACTTTGCTTTTCACACAATTATCCTCGGTGGAAATTTCTTGGCAAGAAGCACTTCAGAAATTCCCTTGAGAGTATACTCCTTCTAACTTATTTACTTGCCTCAGTAAATTAAAACTATAAATGTTGGCATTTCCATACCATATTGAATGCTGAACTAAAGAGCAAAAGATTCTTAAAAGACTTAATCTACTTCAATAATTTAATAGAAACTTTCTTTTGATTAACTAGTAACCTATAAGGCATTCAGACTTGATGTCAAGATCCAGCTTTTAAAAATAATATTTTTCTAAGGTTATTTTTTTTCTTGAAATTTCTATTGTAATGAAGGTAGATAAATCTTTGTTCTATATAAAGATAGAAAAGGCAATCACCTTTCAATATAACATTTAAGAAAGCGAAAGGTTCTTTTCCTTGAATAATTGTTCTATAATAATCTAATGCAATATTGACTTTTTACCTGACCTAACATGGACTATATTAAAATTCTTCCTTTGGTCTAAGCATTAAAAGTATTGTGTTGAAAGAAATTAGTAGATAGTAATGTATATTCATTAATTATTTCAATCAATATTTATTGAGTGCCTACTATGCGTCAGAGTCCTGGTGTGGCACTGTGGGTTAATGCACCAGATTGCAAAGTTGTTTGACTGCAAGGTCGGAAATTCAAATTAACCAACCACTTTTTGGACACCCTATACAGGGTCGCTATGGGTCGAAATCAACTCGATGGCACTTAACAACAACACTATGCATCATTCATCTAGATGTTGCAAATATAATAGTGAACAGTGGTAGACAAAATCTCCCCTCATGAAACTTATGTTCCAGTAGAGAAACAGTAGATCTGTACTTATTCTTAAGGTGTCCTGTTGCTCAGAGGTTAAGTGCTAGGCTGCTAACTAAAGGCTGGCAGCTCGAATCCACCAGCTACTCTGTGAGAGAAAGGCGTGGCAGTCTACTTCTGTAAAGAGTACAGTCTTGGGAAATCATTCGCTATGCCTTCCAATTAGCAGCAGATAAAATGATGTGGTATCCTTTTGGTCATGTAAATTACCTTACATTTTTTTCTTTTTGTTTCCACTTTGGTTCTCACCACTTACTTCATTCTAGGATCGTATTCAGCTTTGGGTCTTTGTTTTTATGTACTTCTTGTATCAATTGTTCTACCCTATAATCACTAAAATTTATTACTAAATTTGGCTTGTTCGCTAACCTTTAGGCTTGGCTTAGGATATTTTAGATACATATTTCCTAGGTCTCTTTACATTCTAGAAAATCATTACCTTTGATTATATTTGTATATACATGAAGAAGAGATCATATATATGAAGTTAAAGGGATGGATTGTGGAGGAGCTCATAAGATGTCCCAATAACCATCTTTCCTCTCTCTATATTAAAATAATTTTTAACTAGATAGATGACTGTTCAGTAAAAAGTGTGATATTTCCCAGCCTTTGATGACACTAGATTTGATCATGTGCCTAATTCTTAGCCAATGGAACATGTGGAAATATAATGTCGCAGAATTATGGGAATTACCTTTAGCAATTGTCATGTGATTTTTGACTTTCTTTTAGGGTTTCTTTCTTTATACAACTACCTAGAACATAGCTGATGGTTTGGACCATAATGATGTGCCTTATGAGGCACCAAACACTTGGATTCTAGAGGACAACATGCATCAGAGTCAACATAGCATCCTTGTACCACTTCCCCCTTCATTGATTTAAGTAAGAGACTTTATATAAATTTCTACCTTATTAAAGAGATTGTACTTTATAGGCTTCCTGTAACTTGTGGCTACACCTAATTCTAACTCATATACAAGCTCTGCTATACACAAGGATGTAGTCTTAGGTAAGAATAATGATAGATGAAGCACATATCTAATCTAACAAAGCTGAAGTAGAGACCAATATCACTCAGGAACATAAATATAAATATTCTCAATAAAATCCTAGCCAACAGAATTTAACAATATATCAAAAAAATATACATCATAACAAAGCGGGATTCATTCAGAGGATGCAAAGATGGTTCAACATTAGAACAACAACCAAGATAATCCACCATATAAATAAAACAAAGTAAAAGAAGCAAATGACCACATCAATTATACAGAAAGTGATTTGACAAAATCCAGCATCTAATCCTGGTTTAGTACTGTAGGATCAGCACTGAACTGCAAAGAGCAAAGTGAGCAGTTCAAAACCACCAACTGCTAATTGGAAACCCTATGCAGAACTGCTATGAGTCAGAACCAACTCAACAGCACTTAATAATAACAACAGTTCCTGATAAAAACATTCAGCAAAGTAGTAATTGAAGGGAAATTCCTCAGCATAATTAAGAGCATACATACAAATCTAGGAGACAACATAGCCCTCAGTGAAGAGAAACAGAATGTATTCCCTTTGCAAACAAGATCCAGACAAGGATTCCTTTTATCACTACTCCTATTCAATATTGTGTTAGAAGTCTTAGCTAGAGCTATATGGCACCTAAAAACAACACAGGTAGCACATCAAGATAGACTACATATAACAGTCATTATAAAGCAAAAAAGTAACATCAAAAAACAAAATAATCATGCTGACTTTCATCATTCTATGGAATATACATTATTTAGTTATGATTGAAGTACACCTAAATTTTCTGCGTCTACTTTGTATGTTTAAATGCAGTATCATTGAGATGACTTAAATCATTTAATACACTAAAAAGAGTAAAGTTAGATACACTTACAAAAGAAGGTAAAATAAGGATTGCACAGCTTACCCCAGAGAAGCTTTCCAGAGTTAGAAACACTAATATGTGAAGTATAAACTGACAATGGAATGCTTACATGAGAATTAATGGAGATGGCTCTTAAGATTTGTGACTTCTTCAATATATATGGTTTTCATTTTGGCTTTTTAGATATGACATATATTTCTTTCTTTTCAAATAACAGTAGCCAACTTTCAGGTAAAAAATGAAAGAAAATGTACAATTTGACTTTTCTGAGTGTATGTGAGATGCCATTACAGAAAGGAGAAAGTTGAAAATTGAGGAGAAGCCTCACATTCCTCCACAACAGGAGGGTAGGAGACCCTGTGATGCTGAGGCTGTGATTAAGGCTCACCTAGAGGACAGAGGGCTGAACCAGAGTCATGTGGATGAGGGGCTGGTGAAACTGCACTGGAGATTCACTCTGGACAGACCTCTGGGCCCTATCTGGATGGGAAGAAAATGAGGTAAAGACATGGACATTGAACTCCAAGATTTAATTTACTTATTTATATTTAATTTCTTTGTTTATTGTCTTAGTTATCTACTATTGTTATAATAGAAATACAATAGGTGGGTGGGTACCTTTGTTGCTGTTGTTGTTAAGCGCTATAGAGTCAGTTCCTACTCATAGTGATCCTATATAGGGTTTCTGAGGAACAACTGGTTGGTGTGAACTGCTAACCTTGTAGTCTAGTGATTATCCTACAGTGCCACACCACATGTACAAAGATGATGTCATCCGCCCTGTCATGAGGTTGTTGTTGATGGTGATTATGTAAAGCCAATTCTGACTTATATGGGAGTAGAAAGTCTCGTCTTGCTCCTGAGGAATCGCTGGTAGTGTGGGGCCAAAAAAAAAAATATTATAATCCTGTTTATTGTATTTGGGTAATCTTTTTTTTTTTTTTTTAATTTCCTGAAGTAAAGACTTTATGACCTCTCTCTTTTTCTTTGGTTATTTCCTAAAGTGAGTAAAGAATTTATGATCTCTTTTTCTTTTCCTAAAGTAGGAATGCTTGCCTTAAAATTTTGAACTAGCCAACCGGGTAAGGGAAAAGATTGTGCGGTCAAAACCCTAGCCAGTGGGGTGAGACACAGCCTTGAGACTCACATCAGGGATTAAAAACCCGAGTGGACTGCCCACTCAGTGTGCTCGCTGGCCTGTTCCTGTATGTACACAGCTATGTGCACGTGTACTCTTGCAGGAGTAAATTTTGCTTTGCCAAGGTAATTTAGTCTCACCTAGTGTCTTTTATGTGACATCAGGATTCATTTCTAACAATCTGGGTGCCCGTCAGAGATTTTCCATTCCCTTTGGGGAGCAGCTTTAGCCTTCTCCTCTGAGGGAAACGCATCCTGCTGTCTAGTTACAGCAGCCCTCAGGTGAGATCTGCTGAAGTCTCCCAAGGAAGCGAATAAAACCGGACTCTTGGCAGGTGGGAAAAAGGCCTACTCGAGCATCACCACGTGGCAACCAGGTAATTCTGTGCACAGGCCAAGGTAAGAAAACCGCAGGGGAGACCAATGCTTTCTTGGTGGTTGGGACATCCCAGAGGTTGTGTGTGTATGAATGAGACGTGCCCTGGGAACAAAGCAAATGTGGATTCCTGATCCGTGGTTCCATGACCATGTCATACAGGTTAGGGTGGTATCCAGTCAAGGACTCGATCTGAGTCGGGGGTTTATACCGACATACCAATTGCTAAGAGGGGTCAAACGTTCCCTGAGGGAAGCGGCTGGAGACAGACAAAGTGAAAATTAAAGAGAGCAAGAAGCCTCCAAGTATAGAAGGGGGGTTGAGCCTCTTTGTAAGAAGACATAAGAAAGCAAGAAACCTCCAAGTATAGAAGGGGAGAGGGTTTGAGCATCTTTGTAAGAAGACACAGCCAGGTAGCCGGGCTGGGAAATAATACTGGTAAAAGAATCTCTAGAGAAAATGAAACCAAGGACAAAATTCCCCATAATAGTCTATTAGGATTAATACTAAAGTATTAGAATAATAGTGCATAAACTAAAGGGAAATAGACATAACAAATGATAAGATATTGCTGTTTCTTTTGGACACAGGACCCATTTTTTTAAACTGTCCTTTGGCCTAAATTTGACTCAGAGGAGGACTGGGTCTGTCAATCTTTAATTGAATATGTCAATAACCAAAGTCCTATCCCTCAGGAGCAAATAGATTATGCCCTATGCTGGAGATAGGGTCCTGTTATCCTATTTGCACTTAACACTTAAGGGATAACAAGCTGAAGAAAGAAAAACTTTCTTCCCCTTGTTGTTGTTAAGTGCCTTCGAGTCGGTTCCGACCCATAGCGACCCTGTACAGGGTTTCCAAGGGTGTAAATCCTTACGGGAGTAGAAAGCCTCATCTTTCTCCCGCGGAGCGGCTAGTAGTTTTGAACCACTGACCTTAAGGTTCGCAGCCTGATTCGTAACCACTACGCTACCAGAGCTCCTTGGGACCCCCTTTTCTCTCTACCCCCTGACTTACAATCCTGCCCTTCCTCCTACAACCCTACTCACAACCCTGAACTCCTCTTGGAAAAGTCCCTTAGGAAGAGGAAAAATTGGGATCGTCAGTGTACCCCTAAATGGTTCAGGAGACCAAAAATAAAAGAGGGCAAATGAGAAAATACGTCAGGTTAGACCCAAAAGATCCATGTTATAGCTCCGTTTTGTCACTAACACTTGGCCTGATACCTGTAAAAGGGCACAAAAAGAATAGAAAACTGGAAAAACAGGTCTATGGAAGAACTATTAAAGGAAATTGAAAAGATATATGTAAAACAGGACAAAGAAAAACAGAAACAGAAAGCCAAAATTATGTTGTCAACCTTAGGGCAAGGAGCACTAGTAGCATGTTG
>NW_006408731.1:974140-976231 GCF_000296735.1 Chrysochloris asiatica | reverse complement strand
CATGTTCCGATTTTCAATGGATGTTTACAGCTGTTTCTCTTCATTTTGAGTTGTGCCCCATCAGCAAATGAAGGTTCTGTGGGCTTTTCTCCCACAAGCTAAATTCCATTCGCGTCATCATGGTCAGCTCTACTTTGAGGAGGCATCTCTACCCCAGTCACATTTTGAGTGCCTTCCAACATAAGGGGCTCATTTTCTGGCACTCTATCTGACAGTGTTTCTCTGCTATTCATAATATTTTCAGTGACTAAAGATTTGGATGTAGTTTGTCGCTCTTTCTTCCTAGTCTTTGTCTGGAAGCTCATCTGAAACCTGTCCACCATGGGTGACCCTTGCTGGTTATTTAAAATACCAGTGGCATAGTCCTCAGAATCACAGCAACTCAAGCCACCACAGCATGACAGACATATGAGTGGTGGCCGTTTGGTTTTATGTCAAAATTATCACTTTAAATTTAGTAGCATAATGGTTACAAATCAGGCTACAAGCCTCAAGGTCAGCAGTTTGAAACTACCAGCAGTTCCATGGGAAAAAAATGAGGCCTTTTGCTTTTGTAATGGTTTACAGCCTTAGAAACCATATATAGTGTCACTGTGAGTCAGAATTGACTCCAAGACACACCACCACCACTTTCCTGCAGGCAACTCAGGGAAGGATAATTAACCAATGCTCCTTGGGATCCCAGCCCCCACAGTCAGGACAAAATAGGAGGTGAGGGGAACCCACAAACAGAGGAGAAAACAGATACTTTAAATGTTGAAAAGTAGGACGTTTTAAGAGGGAATAGTCAAAATAGGGTGGGGGGGGAAGGGGGTGGTGGTAGGGGAGGAGGTGGTCTGTAGAAGACAATACCTTATCCCCATAGAAGGGAGAAATGATCTACAGCCAGTATGGTAGATTTTCAAATAGAATTCTTAAGATAAATGTAGACATAGGCTGTTTGAGCTTATAATGCAAAATTCTGAGTTTACCCATACAAAGTGAAACTTAAATGTGAATCAGGCACTGAGAAGTTGTTTTGTTCTGTTTTAATATCTTTGATATTCTTCTACAGTAAAATTGTATAAATTAATATATTTAAAGTATAGTTAAGGATTTGTTTGGTTGTTGTGATAGCATTTTTTTAAAATTATACATTGCTCAAGACTTTGCTTGTATGTATTTTATTTTTTTATTAATGTTTCAGATCCCTTGAGAATAAAATACTGTTTTAAAATATATTTTGGAAAAAAAAAAAGATATTTGGTGTACCAATACTCTTTCTAAATTGAAAACATTTTTGTTGCTGTTAAAATGTGGGCTACCCTGTATGTATGCATTTCATCTTTTTACGAGGAGGAAAACTATATTATGCTGTAGATGTTAAAAGAACTTTTGGTCCAAACCCATCCCTTCAAATTCACTGTTCATCACTTTTGACCACGAGACTTGACGCTGATTAAGACCTGGAAAGAGAACAGACTCCCGCTGAACTGTGAGGGCCCTTCTCAGGTACAGTTGAGACAGCCAACCATGGAGGAGTGGACTAACTACTCAAATAAAGGAACCGGTAAAAAGGGACTCTCCCTAAGGCAAATGTAGTTACTGGTGGGAAACACATTCTTCACCTAGGGAACCTCTCAAAGTGACCCTGGAAAGAAGCTGAGAGGCTGTCTTGCCACACTTCTGCCAGATTGTCACGCTTTTCCTTGGTCCCTCTGGCTCTCGGGGGTCTAAAGAACTAGTCCCACTGAGTTGCCGCTTCTCAGACCTGGTAAAATGGGGGTGCACTGGAGCTTATAAAGGTATGGGTTCTCTTCCTCTAAGAATGGGCTAAAACATTGATTAAGAGGAATGCTGTGTTGAATATTCATCAAGGGATGCAGACTTATTGAAAATGGAGTTCCTTTTGCAGTTGTCAGCTCTAGGCATTATCTTCAGAGTTCTTCTGCCTGTGGCCAGCTGCTTCAATTAGGGTTTCAGGTCTTGATATCCTTACCTTTGTCTTGAGGCTAGTCTTCTCAGTATTACTATTCTTGTTGGACTAGAAATGTCTTACCCACTTCCTTGATGTTGCAGACCGTGTAAGACTAGTCAGAGGTTCGAGGCCCT
>NW_006408731.1:933394-973428 GCF_000296735.1 Chrysochloris asiatica | reverse complement strand
TGCCTATCAGTGATGTATCCACCCTGGCTTTGGGGTGCCTCTTTGTCTCTCTGTCTCCTTTGCTCTTTCTGTGTATTCTTGATATATATGAATCGCCGTCAGGTATCCTCTCCTCGTGAACTGAACCCCAATGTCGAGGCGGGTCCCCGACACCTTGATTCCTGTTTATAGTAGGAGAAAACTCAGGGTACAGGGGTAAATATGAAGCCAAAATAAGAGGGGTCTAGGGCCCAAGGGTTCTACCGTGTCCCTGACAAGATGGTTTAGGTTTAGAAGATAATATGGGTAAAACGTACCATTGCAATGAGGGAGATGCAAAGGGATTTTGCCTATGACCAGCCAGTCAAGTTAATAGTAGATACAACTATGGCATGTCTCCCTGTTCTGTTATCCCATGCAGACAAGAGAAGTCTCAGAGACAATTGTCCAATGTTGATGAATGTCTTTCCCCTTTAGAACAGTGAGAAACAAACATAAATATAGTGCCTTGAGGGGTCCCTGTAATAACTGGAATGATGTTCGGTGGACCACCCAATATCGGTAATGGACTTCTAGCTTGCACGAGGGTCCACCCCAGGCCCTCATTGCAAATCCTAACAATGCAATCAATCCATTACTCTTAATTATAGATAATTCCAAAACCATGACCAGAGAACCTTCAATAATAGGAAACTATGGATTGGGAGCTGATGTTACAGGTAAGGATCCTATAGGAGTCTCCGCTCTAACACTAATTAGACAAAACTCAAGCCCTACCTTTCCCAAGGATAGAACTCAAACACAGAATTCTAGAAATGATTCAGATCTAGTAACTGCCCCCCCCTTAAGTTCAGGAAATGACCCTTCTAAAGTGACAATTACATAAGTTAAAGACCTTAGACAAAGTATAGCTATAGATAGTCCTCAAGATGTCAGCTTGAGGACTAAGGTGCACCTGACCCAAGTTATGGTATTTTCAATAACCTCATATGAATGCAAAAGCTGGACAGTAAATAAGGAAGATCACAGAAGAATTGATGCCTTTGAGTTGTGGTGTTGGAGGAGAATACTGAAAGTGCCATGGACTGCCAAAAGAACCAATAGATCTATTTTGGAAGAAGTGCAGCCAGAGTGCTCCTTGGAGGCCAAGATGGCTAAACTTCGTCTCTCATATTTTGGACATTTTGTCAGGAGGGAATAATCGCTGGAGTAGGATGTCATCCTGGGTAAGATGCAGGGTCAGAGAAAAAGAGAAGACCCCCAACAAGATGGAGCGGCCAGGTGGCGTCATTGATGGCATCAAATGTGGCAGCAGTAGTGAGGTTGGCCCAGGATTGGTCATTGTTTCGTTCTGCTGTGCATGGCGTTGCTATGAGTCGGTCCTGACTCGATGGCACATGACAACAACAGCAACATAGCTATAGAAACAGGATATGGGGATGCGAATGTTTGGTTGGAATGGATTAAATATTCTGTTCCCACTCTAAATAACAGTGATTGTTATGCCTGTGCAACAGGAAGACCGGAAGCTCAAGTGGCCCCCTTTCCACTTGGATGGTCCTCAGACTCTCAGGGCATGCACTGTATGGTTGCTCTCTTCCAAGAACCTATATCCTGGGGCAATGAATTCTGTAACTCATTGTCACAACTGTTCCCTAATGTCAGGGGTCTTTCGGGTCAGCCCTCAAGGACCATTAGGCCTCCAGCCTCAAATGTCAATTTCACATCGTGTCTCTCTAGACATGGGGAAATTTGATGTTCATCAGAAACCTGATGGGATACACTGAGTGCAAACTCTTTAAAAAGTTTCAAAATCAGTCAGCCCTAGCTATTCCATGAGCAGATGTCTGGTGGTATTATGGGAAACAATTATTTGGGGCTTTGCTTGCAAATTGGAGTGGCACCTGTGCTTTGGTGCAATTGGCCATCTCTTTCACCCTGGCATTCCATCAACCAACAACTACAGGAAACAGGCATAAAGCCAAGAGAATTGTAGTTACTCCCCATGGCTCTTTTAGTTCCCATGTTTACATAAACAGTATAGGAGTTCCCTGAGGGGTGCCAAACAAATTCAAAACAAGAAACCAAATAGCTGTAGGGTTTGAATCTGTATTATTCTGGTGGTCAACCATTAACAAAAATGTGGACTGGATTAACTACATCTATTATAATCAACAAAGATTTGTAAATTATACCAGGGGTGCTATAAAAGGAACAGCAGAACAATTAGGACCAACTAGCAAAATGGCCTGGGAAAGCAAATTAGCCCTAGATATGATATTAGCAGAAAAAGAAGAAGCATGTGTTATGATGGAATAACTGGAATGATGTCTGGTGTACAATGTTGTACTTTCATTCCCAATGACACAACTCCTGATGGTACCACTACTGAAGCATTACAAGGGCTGACCACCTTAGCTAATGAACTCACTGAAAATTCAGGCATAGATGACCCCTTTTCTAATATCATGGAACAATGATTCGGGAAATGGAAAGGGCTTATGACTTCAGTCCTCGCCTAATTTTCGTATTTGGCATATTAACATTAATAGGATGCTGTATTATACCCTGTATAAGATAATTAGTTCTAAAACTCATAGAAACAGCCCTATCCAAACAACCCCCAACCCCATACCAAAATAATCTTTTCCACCTAGAAACATATGAACACCAAAGTCAACATCTCCTTGCAAAATTTTAAGAAAAGAATGAAGAAGTCTAAAAAGAAAAAAAAATATATAATCCTGTTTATTGTATTCAAGTGACTTCTTTTTTTTTTTCTCTTTTACTTCCTTAAAAAAAAAAATGGGGGAATTGTGGGGGAAAATATATTTTTAAATTTTTATTTCCTGAAGTAAAGACTTTATGAGCTCTCTCTCACTCTCTCTCTCTTTTTTTTTTAATGATCGCTCTCTTTTTCTTTTCCTAAAGTAGGAATGTGTGCCTTAAAAATTTGAACTAGCCAAATGGGTAAGGGAAAAGATTGTTCTGTCAAAACCCTAGCCAACAGGGTGAAACACAGCATTGAGACTCGCATCAGGGATTAAAAACCAGACTGGATTGCCCACTCAGTGTGCTCACTGGCCTGTTCCTATATGTACACGGCTATGCGCACGCACCCTCTTGCAGAAGTAAATTTTGCCTTGCCAAGTTAAGTTAGTCTCGCCGAGTGTCTTTCATGCGACATGGGGATTCATTTCTAACAGTAATTTCAAACTGTTGACCTGAGATTATCAGCCTGACTCATAAGCATTATATTACCAGAGAGTGACTTTAATGAACAAAACTAATTTTCTCACAGTTTAGGAGCTAAGAAGTCTGAATTTAGGATGCCAACTCGTGGGAAGGCTTTCTTTCTCTCTGTCTGCTCTGGGGGAAGGTCCCTGCCTCTTAAACTTCTGCTTCCTGTTCTCTTGGAGCTCTCCTTGTGTCTTGATATCTATCTTGCTCCATCATTTTCTTGTTTAATCTTTTAATATCTCAAAAGAGATTGACTCAAGAAATACTCCACAGTAGCCATGCTTCATTAACATAACAAAGACAACCCATTCCCAAACAGGATTGTAGCCACAGGCATGGAGCTTAAGATTCATAACATATATTTTGGGGGTACATATTTCAATCAATAATGGAGGAATTACAGCTTCATCTTTGCTGGACCTGGGAAATTCAGATCAGGAAAAGGACTCAGTAGGTGTGCGAGGGTGGGGGTGGGGGTGCGGGGGCATGGAGGGCAGGGATGAGCTAATCTTCCAAAGCCTCACATGATGCTGATAGGAAGAGAGACACATTCAGACACCCATTGCAGAAAGGGAAATCAGAGGTTCTTGAATCAGAAAATGGAGTGTGAACAATTTCGAATCACTCAGTCCCACACAAGGCTGCTGTCTCACACTACAAAAGAAAAGAATCAACAGATTCAGGTTAGTGCCTTTAGGTGTTAACACTCTAAACACCAGCCTATAACAATCTTAAAATGGCCAAATCCAAAGAATCCCTATAAGGAAGTAATACTGCCTCTGTCCCAACCCTTCCCTAGGTCAGGTCCCCTGGTGTCTCACCTTTAGAAAGTGTAAGGGACAAATCAGAGCCCTGGGCTCTGTCACCATGACTGCCTGGAGAACAAAAACAGGATCTGGTCAGAGACCACAGGATATGAGTACAGGAAAATGGGAATTATGAAGTGAGGAGGATACCCCATGAGTCACCTTCTTCCATACTTACTTGAAGCTGGTGTGTAGCTTGCTTCCTTTCCACCTGTGAGAAAAATGCATGGTTTGAGGGAACAGGGAGGAAGAAAGACCATGAGGTCGAAGAAAAGTCAGCTAGATGAGAATCCCAGGGAAATTTCCAGACTGCCTGCAGACCCAGGGCAAGATAAAGAAATGCAAGAAAAGATGTGCAGGGACTGGACCAACCACCTTCCTGGAAGCCTGTCCTCAGCAGAAACCTTCCCCCATGACCTGAGTCAGGTCTCCATCACCAGAACCATTAAGATGGAAGATTTGTGTTTCATTTTCACATGTGTTTATAGAAGAGTAATGTTTACACACAGGTCCCCAAAGTGGGTTAGCATATGTGTGGATGGTGCCTCCCATAATGAAGTGGGTGACAACAAATCTCCCATACCTGGGACTGAAACCCCCAATGGGACAAAAAAGTCAGACTCCAACCCATCTCTACCTGAGCTCCTTTTCTTCCTCTTCATAGCTACAACAGTCACAGTTCCCAGAATCATAGCTCCAAGGAGAACCAGGCCAGCAATGAGTCCCTCATTAAGGATGGTAGGCTGGGAAGGCAGTTCTGGAAAGATAAGGGAGCTGAGGAACCTTGACTCCTTGGAAGCCTTCATCAGGGCTCCTGCATTCCCTAAAAAGAGGCTTCATCTTCGTCACCCTACTTACTCCATCTTTCAGTGAGGGGCTCAAGCAGGCCCTTGTGCTGCACATGGCATGTGTATCTCTGTTCCTCTCCTGAGGGAACCACCACGGATGCCCACTTCTGGAAGGTCCCATCTCCCGACGGCCTGGTCTCCACAAGCTTCATGTCCTGGGACTGGTCCTCTCCATCCAGCTGCCAGGTAAAGGTGATCGCAGCAGGGTAGAAGCCCAGGGCCCAACACTTCAGTGTGACCTCACGTTCAGAGATGGGGTGGTGAGTCACATGTGCCTTTGGAGGGTCTAAGAGAAGTAGTCAGAAAATTCAAGAACTTTCCTTTACTTCCCATGGGCCACTTGAGTAAGTCTTATATGATCATGTTGACAATAGACTGGGCTATTGGGATAGGGGAGGAGATACAAAACCCAGATACCAGCCTGGACCAGGGACCTGGATAATCTCCTATTCGTTGAAAAATTCTAGAATCAGGGAAAGGCAATCCAGAGCAGAAGGTTTCAGGTGTCTGAAAGGAGAACATGGATTTCTAGTTCTGACCTAGGTGAAGTCTTAGAAACTCAGAAACGCTAGAATCAGCTCCAAAACTCATTGAGTGTGGAACAGAGAACAAGGCTTGAGGAAGAAAGTCCCTGGTGGGTACCCAAGGCCAACTCCAGGATCAAAGAAAGATCAGGAATCATCATCTCTATCATCCTCAGTAGAGCCCTAGTGGCACAAGATTAAGGCACTTAGTGCTAAATAAATTTCAGCAATTTCAATCCCAGCTATTGTGGGGGAGAAAGATGTGGCAAACTACTTCCATAAAGATTGAAGGCCTTGGAAATCCTATGGAAAGAGTTCTTGCAAGATGGTGGTCTAGGCAGACGTGCTACCCAGATCCTCTACAGCAAAGTAAAAAACCAAGTGAAACAGCTACCGATGATAACGCTGCAAACCTGAGCTTTAGAAGAAAGCACAGAATTAGTGGACTGAATGCTGACTAGGAGAAGCTGAACAAAACAGAGACTGAGAAAACATACAGAAATGTGTGAACTGTCAGCTGGCCTGACATAGGATGGTCATTTTAAGTGTTGCAAACAGATTTCAATAGGAGCAGTAACCTGATAATCAGATTCTGGCACCCAGAGCCACCTATGTCCGCACACTGGGGACTGGTGAACAGATTAGTTCCTCTTTTTGCACCCCACACCTTGCAGATGACCAGAAGTATGGCCAGCTCTTGCCCTTATCCACCTGGAAGCTGGTGGCCATTTCCCCTCCAACCTCTGCTCTGCCTGAGGTCAGAGTCATGTCCTCGTGGATAAGGTGCAGGGCACACTCCACCCCCATGTCATAGGCACACATCCTCAGCCTCTTAGACCAGCAGGATATGCAGTGCTGATGGACACCTTGCCCTAACTCACTCCTGGGCGGTCAGGAACTTGTTCTGGGATCCGGTGCCCTGACCCAGCTACCCTCTGGGCCTGGAAGAGCTTCTTCTGGGATCAGGTGCCCTGACTCTAGACACCTTCTTTCTGGTCAGGAACTCCATCTAGGACAGGGCATCATGTACTCCCTGTGATCCCGCCATGGCTTCCTTAGCAGCAAAGGGGACCAGCCTATATTGGGTGCCCTGGCCCCTTCCTGCCTTCTGAACTTTCTCCTTTCTTTTTTTCCTTTTCTCTTTTTCTTCTTTCTTTACATTTCTTTTATCTCTCATTTTTTTTAGTTTCTCATTCTTTTTTCCTCTCTTTTTTTCTTTCCTGGTATTTTCTTGACTGTTATTGTTTTCTTGCATTTTCCCCCCTTGTTAGTATTTTTGGAGTTCTGGTGTAGCACATTATGATAAATTAGGCTGTGAACTGCAAGGTTGTCTGTTCATACCCACCAATTGCTCATCAGAAACCCTATACACAGTCGCTATGAGTTGGAATCCACTGGAAGGCACTTAACAACAAGTTTTGTTCAGAATCCAGATGTGGTGTTGTAGGATAAGCACTGGAATGCTAGCTGCAAGTTCAGAGGTTCAAGTGTACCAGCAGCTCATTGGAAGTCCTATTCAGGGTCGCTATGGTCAGAACCAACTAGATGACACTTAACAACACACAACAGCAGTTTTCTTTTCTTTCATTCTTTCTTATTTATCTTCCCTTTCTTTAGTTTTCCTTTTCTTTCTCTTTTCCTCCTTTTCAGTTTTCTTTTTAGTTGTTGTTTCTTGTTTTTTTTTTTTTTTTTCCTCCTATTTGCTTTATTGAAAAGTTCTTCTTTTCTTGTTGGTATTTTTTGTTCTTTTTAATCTGGTTGGTTTTAATCTGCTAAAGGAACAATCAGTAAAAATAACCTATAAAAATTTAAGAAAGCCAAAACATGTACAACTTTAAGAGTAATTAACTAATTGCTGCTATTGTTGTTAAGTGCCACTGAGTAGTTTCTGATTCATAGCGACATTGTTTAAGGTTCCCGAAGAGCATATGGTAAGCTTGCATTGTGGACCTTGTGGTTCAAACTGACTGTGCAACCCAGAGCACTAACCTGCAGTACCACACCAGTACTCCTAATTAAGTAATGGCTGACTTAATTAAAGAACTGGAAGAGAAAATACAAAACAAAACAAAAATAAACATAGAAAATTGTTAAAGGTTTGTTGGAAAACTTACTAATATCATGAAAGATGAAAAGGTTATGCATTCAAGGAATTCAATGAACCCCAGAGAAGATACCAAAGAAAATCACCAAGAAATATTATAATCTAACTTTCCAAACCAAAGACAAGGAAAGAATCCTGAAAATAGCTCATA
This sequence comes from Chrysochloris asiatica, assembly GCF_000296735.1. Taxonomy (NCBI): domain Eukaryota; kingdom Metazoa; phylum Chordata; class Mammalia; order Afrosoricida; family Chrysochloridae; genus Chrysochloris; species Chrysochloris asiatica. Next base: position 965,776 of record NW_006408731.1, on the reverse strand, counting down.
TAAAACAAAAAACTTATCCACAATGGATAATCAATAAAAGTAGGATCTCATATCTTGGCAGCAATAATGTAGGCAAAAAAGCTATATGATAACATATGGACACTCTGAAGAAAAATAGTGTCAATAAAAAATTATGTACTTGGCAAAACTGTACCTCCAATATGATGGTGAACTTAGGTCAATTCCAGATATACAGAAGCTTAAAGAATTTGTAAAAACCAGAGCAACCTAAAGGAGTTCTTCGAACAGAGAACCAACAAAATGAGACAACCTGACATTAACACACATGACAATGTCACCAGGAAACCAACACAGTTATAGAAATATCCAAATTATAATAAACCTACAAGATTAAGAGGGACCCAGAGACATGAATTTATAAACAAGGACAACTAGAAAACATAACGAGAAAATAAGTAGTGTGGTTACAGAACTTTCTAATGGAAAGAAAGATTTCAAGATAGAATGGACTGTTTAAAAGTTGGGGAAAAATGCAAATTACAACATAACCTCAAAAAAAGTTAATAAGCCTCCTTATGAAAATCATATAGCACAAACTCATGAAGATTTACTAAACACTAAAACTACAGCAACAAAGGAAATGACAAAAAAAAACCATTAAAATTAAATCAACACAGAAAATTATATGGAGCATATAAATCAGCACCACCACACACAAAATGTAACAACAACACTAAATAACAAAGCAAACTGACAGCAACATTCACACCTACAGCGAAATGAAAATTAATTATATACTGTAGTCATGAGACAGAGAGAAGCAGAATGAATAAGAAAACATGACCCATGAATATGCTACCTACAAGAGACACACCATAGACAACAAGACAAATAGAGACTAAAAATCAAAGGATGGGAGAAAAAAATATCAAGCAAATGGCAATCATAAAAGAGCAGGAGAGGCCATATTAATTTCTGATAAAATAGATTTAAGGCAAAACCAGCTTAAGAGAGAAGGATATTATGCAAGATTGAAGGGTCAATTAAAAAAGAAAACACAGACATAATAAATATCAATGTACCCATAAAAGAGCCCCAAAATACATAAATTACATTTTAACAGAATTGAAAAGACAGACAACTCCACAATAATAGCAAACTGTAACACACCACTTTGATAAAGGACAGACAACTCTAAAGAAATTCAAGAGACACAAAATAATTAAACACCACAATCAACCAACTTGACCTCATAGACATATATGGAATAGTCCATCCAAGAACACAATATACATTCTTTGCTGTCACACATGCAAATTGTTCAGAATAAAGAGGACCAAAGAAAAATCAATGCATTTGATTTATGGTGCTTGTAAATAATTAAATATATATGTATATATTTATAATAAGGAGCTCTGGTAGTATAGTGGTTACGAGTTGGGCTGCCAACCTCAAGGTTAGCAGTTTGAAACTACCAGCGGTTCTGCGGGAGAAAGATGAGGCATTTACTCCCATAAAGATTTACAGCCTCGGAAACCCTGTGCAGGGTCACTATGAGTCAGAACCGATTCCACGGTACTTAACCACCATATTTATAATGTAATTCTTCATTACAAATACGTTATTCAACAACATAAATGGTGATTAAACACATGGACTCTGGCCAGAGAAAACACACAGGAATTACATTGACTACATCTGTGGAAAGAGCTCATTGAACAACTTAATATAATCAGCCAAAACAAGGTCAGGGGTCGACTGTGGAACAGAGCAGATCATCAATTACTCATATGCAAGTTCAGGTTGAAGTTAAAGAGAAGTAAATCAAGCCCACAGAGACAAAATACCACCTTGGGTTTATCTCACCTGAATTTAAAGAGCATCTCAAGAATTGATTTGATGTACAGACACTAATGACTGAATACCAGAGGAGTTGCTGAATGACACCAAGAATATCATATGTGAAATACATAGTTAATATGGACAGACAACTTAGACATTGGCTACCTAAAATGAGGGAGCGATTAAGGCACAAAGAAACTAGCTTACAAGTTTTCAAGAGGGAGTTGAGTTTCAGAGTGTGGGGGGAAAGGTAGAGTCCCACTGAATAGTTTTCATCTTGTCTAGATGTGTCTGGTGAAAAGAGAAGGGGATCAGATTTTTATGATTCAGTAGTGAATAATTGTTACCATGATTAATTGCAAATGTCACAACTGTAAATGTATTCGTTTTGTAATAAAAAGTGTGGAGCAGTTAATATTTTTTTTTTCTTAATGTTTAATTGTGAATTATGAGATACTTTACATGGGAGAACATTTGTTTTACATTCATCCTATAGTATATCATTTCATTGTTATGGTTACAATCCCTTCCATGCATCATCAACCATCCAAAGGGTATACACTACAAGCATGCCCCCCTGTCATCAGCACAAAGCCCCTCTCCCTCACTGTGTCTAAAGTCCCCAATAGCTCCACGTCATCGTCTCTGCTTCCATCTCAGGCATCACTGCTTCTCTGGTTAGGGTCCTGCTCTCCGCTCTTCTCCCTTGATGGTCCCAGGGACCTCCGCTCTTAGGCTGAAAAGTTAATCACTCTCTTCCTTGCTAAAACACGTCTACCTTTACAATTCCATCCCTCACAAGCAGTCTAGATAACATTCACTATTGTATCACAAGAGATCCATCCGGATTTCATTTCAACAGCCCCAAAAAGTGCAGAGCAGTTAATCTTACAGTTCAGGAAAAGAAGACCCTAGGACCATCAAGGGAGAAGATCCCAGAATGTGGGATCCTATCCAACAAGGCAGTGACACCAGAGATGGAGGCAGTGATGAGGACGTGGAACGACAGCAGCTAAAGACTCTAGATTCATGGAAAGAGAAAGACTGAGTGCTGGAGGCCAGGAGGAAGGCTTACAGAATGTGTCCTTTGGTTGTTTAAATGATTATATATTACTGAGTGTTTTTGTGTACACTCCCCACCCCCAACGCAAAACAAAACGAAATAGAGGGAATGGAAGCAAATATTGTTGACTGATGATGCACGGAGGAGACTGTAGTCACTACAATAAAACGATGAGTGCAAAACCATGTTCTCCCATGTAAACTATCACTCAATTCACAATAAAAATTTAAAATAAATAGACAAATAAATGTTAGCTATTAGTAGTTGTAATGATAGTCAGGATTTGCCAATATGATATGTGTTAGTCTCCTTTGTATATGAATGATAACTTAATGTTGAATCAAATTTATATTCTAGAATTAATCCTAATTGAGATATATTGTTTTTTAGCACACTACTAAATTCATGTTAATATTTTCTCTAGGATGGTTACAACTATTACTAAGTAAAAATGGAATCTATTGAAATAATTAAAAAAAGAGTATAGTTCATAAAGAAAGTAAAAGGTCATTACAACAACAGGAAAAAGCCAACAGGAGATCAGAAGAGACTCTGAGACTCTCTTTTGAATATAGAGAAGAAATGATGAAATATACACACTGAACAGAAAATTTCATAGTTCAAGAAAATGAAGAATTATAATGAAATAATCTAAGACCTGGAGTTAGTAAACTAAAAGGAAAGAGCATGTTCAGCATGTCTCAAGCTGAACGAACTGAAGAAAAAAATTATGTCTAGACTTGCAATACTAGAAAGAATCTATGGGAACACTATTGAATGAAGAGGAAACTTCAACAGATCATGGAAGATATACATAATCACTCTACTAAAAAGTAATGGCTGATGCCCAACCATTTCAAGAGAATGCATATGATCAAGAACTAATGGTATTGAAGAAAGATGTCCAAGCTGCACTGAAAACACTGGTGGTAAACAAAGCTCCAGGAATTGATGGAATACAAATTGAAATCTTTTATCAAGCTGACACAGTGCTGAAGGTGTTCACTGCTCTGTGCCAAGCAATCTGGAAGACAGCTAATTACCTGGTCAACAAATTAAAAGAGATCCTTATTTGTGCCCATTTCAAAGACAGGTGGCCCAATGGAATGAGGAAATCATCTAACAATATTATTAATATCACATGCAAGTAAAATTTTGCTGATGATAATAATTCAAAAATGGTTTCAGCAGCATATTGACAGAGAGCTTCTAGAAAATCAAGCAAGATTTAGAAGAGAGCATGAAACGAGGTGTATTATTGCTGATGTCAGATGGATCTTGGCCGAAAGTAGAGAATACTAGAAAGATGCTTACTTGATTGTGTGGACTATAACATTTAGAAAAATGGGAATTCCAAAACACTTAATTGTGCACATGAGGAACCTTTGTACACAAACCAAGATGCAGTTGTTTGGATAGAACAAAATCAGGAAAGGTGTGGGTCAGGGATGTAGGCTTTCACCTTACTTATTCATCTGTATGCTGAGCAAATAATCCAAGAAACTGGATTATATGAAGAACTGGAGGAAGACTCATTAACAATGTGCAATATGGAGGTGACAGTTTTTGCTTGCTGGAAGCGATAAGGAAGTGATACAGTCTTTAGTGTAGATTGCACCTCAACGTAAAGAAAATGAAAATCCTAACAAGTGGACCAATAAATAATGCCCTTATAAAATGAGAAAAGTTTGACATTGTCAAATATTTCATTTTGCTTGTATCCACAATCAACACTCTTGGAAGCAGCATTGGGCCAATCTGCTGCAAAAGACCTCCTTACTGTGTTAGAGAGGCTTGGGTCTGGCCCAAACCTATGTATTTTCAAATGCATTTGAAAGCTATTTAATGAATAAGGAAGATAGGAGAAGAACTGCCGCATTGAAATTATGGTGCTGATGAAGAATATTGAAAGTATCATGAACTGCCAAAGGAAAAATCTATCTTGGAAGTGCAGTTAGAATCCTTCTGATTAGTGAGATGCAAAGACTTTGTTTTCCATACTTTTGACATACTGTTAGGCAGTATCAGTCCCAGTGAAGGGACATCATGCTTGGCAAAGTAGAGGGTAAACAAAAAAAGAAGAAGGTCCCCATTGAGATAGATCACCAACAATGAGTTGTAATAATGGGCTCAAACATAACAACAACGTGAGGACGACTTGGGACTGAGCAGTGCTTTTTCTTTTTCTCTTCTCTTGTGCATAGTGTCATATTGAGCCTGAACTGACTGGATGGTGGCTAACAACAACAACAACATAGATACATGATCTTTGACAATAGTCAGAACCTCATTAAATGAGGATGGGATAATCTGTTTCACAATTGGTGCTGGCAAAATTGGATATCTATTTGCATAAACATGAAACAGAATCCATATGTCATAGGTAAAACCTAAACCTACAAAGATCATATATGAAAAAGTATGGATAAACTTACCATAAAACATAACTGAAACACACAATCAAGAGAAGACAATCGAGATGTCTGGGACCTTACAAAAATTAGATACTGATGTGCATCAAAACCGTTCATCAAAGCAGATCACAAAGACTGGGAAAAAATTTTGCAATAGCATATCAGACAAGAAACTAATCTCTAAAATTTATGGAAAACTTTAATATCCTAACAAGAAAAATACAAATAATTAAATTAAAAATCAGGTTTGTTGTTGTTGTTGTTGTTAAGTGCCGTCGAGTCGGTTCCGACCCATAGCGACCCTGTACAGGGTTTCCGAAGGTGTAAATCTTTACGGGAGTAGAAAGCCTCATCTTTCTCCCGCGGAGCGGCTGGTAGTTTCGAACCACTGACCTTAAGGTTCGCAGCCCGATTCGTAACCACTACGCTACCAGAGCTCCTTAGAGCACATAAACAGAAGACATTTATCAAAGAAGTAACTCAACAAATAATATGAAAATATACTTTCAATTAGTAACCGTTCCATACAATGAAAAATCAAACACACTGCCATAGAGTTGATTCCAATTCATAGGGACCACATTATAGGGTTTCCTACACCATGAATCTTTTTGGGAACAGAAAGCCTCATCTTTATTTCACAGAGCTGCTGGTAGGTTTGATATGCTAACTTTGTCGTTAGGTGTCCAACACCTATTTTACAGTGCCACCATTACAGAAATGCACACCAAAACAACAATGAGATATCATCTCATCCCAGCATTAATAGCAAAGATTTGAAAAACAGCGAACAGAAAATAAGAAATTCTGGGTAGCATGTGAGGAGACTGTAACTCACATACACTGCTGGTGGGACTATAAAATGGCACAATTGTGGGAAATGTTATGGCTCTTCCTTAAAAAGTTGGAAATAAAAATGCCATATGATCCAGCAATCCCACCTTTTGGTAGATATTCTAGAAAAATAAGAACGTGACAAAAATAGATACAAGCACACCCATGTTCATCCCAACATTAATCACTATAATAAAAGGAAGGAAACAACCTAAATACCCATCAGTGGAAAAAAGGATAAATAAACTATGGCACGCACACACAGTGGAATACTACATGACATTAAAGAATAACTATAAATCTGCAAAACACTTCATAGCACAGATGAATCTGGAGGACACTGTGTTCAGTGAATTAAGTCAATCACCAAAGGGCAGATACAGTCTGAGACCACTACTATAAGAAGTTAAGAAAAGGTTTTCATACTAAAACAAACATTCTTTGATGGTTCTTTGATAAGAGGGGAAGAGCATTACTAGGTAGAAGGTAAACATGAGTTAAACTGGGTGACAGGGAAGGCAGTATACAGTAAGTGTGCAGTCAAAAAATGATGGCAACAAGGAAAGACTGAGAGGAGTGCAAAAGTTAAAGGCAACAGAAGTAAATACTGTAATATATACAGTCCTGTAGTGATCTATGAGTGGATGCATAGGTAGACATGAGACTACACAGATGATTGACAGGGAGAGAGGGCTTATACCTACAAATAAATATACACATTTGCCAGAGGATATTTTCATGTGGTTATTTACCTACTGGCAAAACCATGTAGGACTAATGTCTGACTTTCCCTGGCTTTACAAGGGGGAAAGAGAATCAAACTCAAAACCAGCCCAAGACCGATTCCTATGAAGCAGGTCAGAAATGCTTATACCCTACAATCTTCTTTATTTTGAGTCCAACCAACCCTCTCATAGCACACTTTGTTTTATATCTGAGTTTGATAATCCATTGCAATGACCACACAGACCTCATAATAATACTTATGATTATGGGGTTTATTAGGGAACTGAACTAGGTACAATTCAGGATCAAAGAACAACTCAGGACACAGCAAATCTCCAGTCAGGATCTTGTTTTCTCTGCCATACTGCAGACATCCCTCACTCTTATCTTCAGCTTTTCAGCCATGTGGCCCCTTGGGCTCTGCCATGGGCCTAGAGCTCGCAATAGCTCTGTCTCTTCATGGCACCTCCTCTGAAGCTGCCACTGCTGTTGCCACTTTTCTAAGTAGGGACTTCATACTCCTCCCATGCTCTGCCTTCTTAAGGGTCCTGGGATCTTACATTCCTACTTGCGAGATCACTCCTGTTAAATCTAGCTGAATGGCAAATCTAACTAATCCCAGTCTTACAGCCCTGTATACTTTATTTGCATGGTCATCCAAGCACTTGATAAGAATTAAGGTATTGGATAGAAAAGTCATTATCAAGTAAATTCAAGGTACCGCACCTACATATACAAATATATCCATGAATATGGCAAAACATACAGAGGGCAAGGAATCCTGGTGTAATACTGTAGGATAGGCACTGGACCACTAACAGCAAGGTTGGTTGTTCAAACCCATTAGCCATTTCTCAGAAACTCTATACAGAGTCGCTATGATTTGGAATCAGCTTGATGGTACTTAACAACAACAATGAAGTTATGAAAACTTCTTATATAGAAAACACCTTCAGGTCCAGGCACTGGGCTGCAGGATAAGGACCATGGTATGGTGTATACCAAGGTCAACTGGCATAATAGAGTCCACAAAGACAATGTTCTACATCCTATTTTGATGAGAAGCAACTGGGGTCTTAAAAAACTTATGAGTAGCCAGGTACAATTATTGGTTTCTTCCTGTCCAGAGGAAACAAGAATGAAGAAAATCTAAGAGTTAGGGAAATAATTAGTCCATGGAATAATGGAACATCAGTCTCCTGAGCTCAGAAAAGTAGATGGTGCCCAGCTACCAATGCTATGAAAATCATCACAATTAGAAGGTCCTGCATAGACTGGGAAAAACATGTGGAACAAAACTCAAAATCATAAGAAAGACCAGGCTTTCTTGAATAGAAACTGGTGTAACCCTTGAAACTTTGGCTCTTAGTGACCTTTCATATCTCAAATGAACTCACTCCCATGGTTCAATGTCTAGTCAAAGGACATGCAGGTCTATAAGGGAAGAATAACACCAGTGCGATATGCACTCTTTAGAATGAATACTCAACCAATGGAGACCAAAAGAGCAGCACTTACCCAAGGACAAAGTCAGAAAGGTTAGGAAAGAAGGAGGAATGGAATAAGGAAACAAAGTGGGGAAGGAAGGTACGTGGTGTTGGTGGTGTGCCATGGAGTCGAATTCTGACTCAGGGACTCTGTCAGGTTCCCAAGGCTGTAAACCTTAATGGGAGCAGAAAAGGCTCATCTTTCTCCCATGAAATCGCTGGTAGTTTCCAACTGCTGACCTGAGGTTAGCATCCTGACTGGTAACCCTGAAACTACCAGAGCTCCTGATGTTACATTGTGGGGATTACATAAAGACATAAAACAAAATGTGAATAAATTACATAAGGACATAAAACAAAATGTGTACAAATTGTTTAATGGAAAACTGATTTTCTTTATGAACCTTCACCCAATTTACAACTTAAAAAAAGAGAAAAGAAACCTTATGGACCAGTTACTCAGTCTTATAGAGCCTCTATTTCTTATAGGGTACCATTGTCTTCCCCTCCTTTGAAGAGGTCAGTAGGGTGGACATAGTCCCAGCGTAAAGGGAGTTCAGAGGGGTGTCCTGCAGCCCCTTTTACCAGTGCGCAGCAGCGTCTCCTTCCCCACCTCAAGGATTTTAGGGATCCACTCCAGGCACTTGCCCTCCAGGTAGTAAGTCTTGTAGAACTCAGCACAACCGGTTTCCTCCCATTTGCCCTTGGTGATCTGAGCGGCTGTATTCGCCGCTGTCCAGGTAAGCAGGTCCTCATTCAGGGAGATGTAATCGGCACCATCATAAGCTCGCTGATTGTACGCACGGAGGAGGCGGCCATCCGGACCCACATCGCAGCTATACAGACCCTGATAGGTGTGAGACTCTGACCCGCCCCCGCGGTTAGCGCCGCCCTTCCGCAAGCCCCTCCCAGCTGTCTGCCCCGCCCCCGCGGTCAGGACTGGCGGTGATTGATTACAGACCAAACCAGAGAAAACTCCCAGGATCTTCTAGGTAAAGGGGCTGCGCAAGTCCGCAACCTTGGCTCGAAGTTAGACCCTGAGACTGGGGCAACCCGCCCAGGTATAACAGGGCACAAGTGACCCATGACCCGGGCATGCCTCACCGGTCTCGCTCTGGTTGTAGTATTCGCGCAGGGTCCTCAGCTGCTCTCGGTAGGTACGTAATCTCTCCTTAGAGATCTGTGTCTGCTCGTCCCAAAACTCCTGTTCCATCCGCTCCATCCACTGTAATACCGGTTCTGCTCTCGGATTCCGGGGATCGCTGTCGAACCGCCCAAGCTGTGTGTCGTCCATGTAGCCGACTGCGATGAGACGGGGCTCCCTTTGGCCAGGCGAGAACATGGCGGTGACGAAATACCTCAAGGAGTGGGTATCTGGAAGCGGGAAGTGGGTGAGAATACATGACCCCGCACCCGCACGGTGTCCGGGTCGGGGTCCATGGAGGAGAGGATGGGAGACGGGGGTTAGAAGAAGGGACAGGGCTGGTGGTTCTGGGTCTAGGGCAGCGTGGAAGCAGCTTCCCTGAGGTTCCTGCGCCACAGCATGAAGTTCCCTTTGCTGTTCCCTCCGGAAAGGCTGTTATCCTGCCGACCCCACCCTCACCTGCCCGGATCTGAGTCAGGACCAGGGCTCTGGAGAGCAGCAGGAGGAATGCCCAGGGCGCCATGGCCCTGGCGCTGGGGATATAGGGCTCATTTACTTCTTGACAAGTCAGAACGAACTTTACACCAATAACCTTCGTGCTGGCTTTTCCAGGAATTGGAGAACCAATAGTCGTATGAACTGGGAATGAGTCATGTGTATTTAGGCAGAAGGAGCTGACACAAGTTATGTGAGGGTAAAGTAGAAACTCCAGGGAGAAAGGGACATTTCCATATTACCTTCTCTACCCCTAACCTGGTCATAGGAGTCTGAGGTGTGGTTCCAATGACTGGATTTGAGCTAGCAGTTAAGAGCTTAACCGTTGCACCACCAGGGTCCTTAGAACTTCAATTTCAAAGGGCAGTTCATAGGACAAAGTAAAATATAATGAAACCTGTCAAGTACCTGGAGTTAGAAAACCAAAAGGAAAGAATCAGCTCTGCATTTCTCAAGCTGAATAAACTGAAGAAAAACATTGAAGCTTCGGGTTGCTTCAATATTGAAGGGCTGCATGGGCAAAATATTGAAGGAAATAGGAGCACCAAAAGCAAATGAGAGGGAGATGCAGGACATGGAGGGAAGCCTAGGCTGAGAACTGTTTGGAGAGGATGAGGACAGGGTGAATCACGGAGGAGAGAAGCTGAGGTTAGATGATCCACAGTGTGGGGACCATGATGAAGCTAGCACAGTGGCTGTGGTGGCTAGTGCTCCTTGGATCTACCTGGGCGGCTCTGACCATAGGACCCTCCCTGGGCCTGCAGCCGCCCTTGACCTGTTGAGAGGTCCTGTGGTCATTGCCTGCCTGTTCGCTAGTGACCATCCTTGGATGCTTTACCCTGGACACCATAGGCTATAGCGTAGCCCTGTTTCATGCCTGTGAGGATGCTGCCCTGGAGCTAAAGAACTAAATCCAAGAGACTTGGGTGGATTTGGCCTGAAAGGGCCTGCACTTGTAAAACCCTCCCTCATTCCTGCCTGGGCAGCTGTCCCTTCCAACCCTCATTAAAGAGCAATTTCACTTTTGATGTAGTTCAGTTAGAATGTGGGGTCTGTGATTAGGGATGTGACCTGCAGTGGAGAAGTGAGAGGTTCCAGCTTTCTGAGATCGTATCAGCCTTTATTTGTGCATCGTGCTGGCATCCCCGTTTTGGACTAAAGGAGGCAAAGATCTCAAAAGCTCTCAGAATGATACTGTCATTCCAGTGTCCTGGTCTTTTAACCCTGTCAGAAAATACAGCTTTTCTAACCTGTATTCTCCTCAATAAATGCCAAACTCCAAAAAAAAAGAAAAAAAGAAAGTTAAGAAAATGGAAGGAATACACAGAATCACTATGCCAAAAAAGCTGTTGCATAGTCAATAAATCACAAGTTAACATCTTTTTGGTGGTTTCTGCCTTTAACCAAGATCCATCAGACATTAGCAGCGGAGTCCTGGTGTGGCCTGTGGGTTAATGTGCCAAACTGAAAAGCCGTTTGAACTGTGAGGTTGGCAGTTCAAGCTCACCAGCTGCTCCTCGGAAACCCTATATGGGGTCGCTATGGGTCGGAACAGACTCGACGGCACTTAACAACAACAACAACATTTCTAGTTCCACTTCTCTTCTGAATCTGTCATGAATTTATGGCAATTCTCTATCTATGTACTGTTGCAACTGTTTTTGAATTATTGTTACCAAAATTTTACTTGCATGTGATAGTAATGATACAGTTTGATGGTCTCTGCATTCTGTAGGGTCACCTTGGAATGGGCACAAATGTAGATCACTTCCTGTTAGTTGGCCAGACAACTATCTTCCTTTTTTTTTTGCATAGATGAATGAGTGCCTCCAGTACTTCATCAATTTGTTGAAAGATTTCCTTCTGTTTGTGTTCAGTCAATTCCTGGAGCTTTGCCAAAGACTTCAATGTAGTTTGAACTTCTTCCTGCAATAGCATTGGTTCTTGATCATACACTACCTCTTGAAGTAGCTGAAGAGCAATCATTTCTTTTTGTGTGTTTCTTCCAACTTCTTCTGATGCTTTCTGCATCATTTAGTATTTTGCCCATGGAATCCTTCAATATTTCAAATCGAGGCTTGAATTTTCAGTTCAGTTCTTTCAGCTTGAGAAATGCTGAGCAAGTTCTTCCCTTTTGATTTTTTAACTCCAGTTCTGCACATATCATTATAATATTGTCTTAGACTGTGTTCTCAGATAAGCAAAACCAGTGAAATATATATACATATATACATAAAGAGAATTTTTATCAAGGAAATATTTCACATGTCCAGGTCAGATGAATCAAGATTGGCAGGCAGACATACAGACAGATAGACAGATATACAGCAGGCCACTGACTCATGTCCAAGGAACCAGAGGATGAGGCAGATATGAGATCCAGACTCAGCAGAAAGCGAGCAAGCTTCACCTGAGTGTCTATTACACTGGAAGTAGGCCATACCCCCCGGGAAACATCCTTTCAATTGATTAGTTACTGCCAATCCTCATAAAATTAACTATACCCGCACACAATCAGTTAATCACAGAGTTAACTACATTGTATTAGATCTCATGATGGGGACAATCACATGTCAATTGCCAAACCACTGGGAGTCCTGGCCCAGTCACGTTGACACAAAACTTTTAACTATCACAAACCACCCCTTGTAAATTTGGCACCTAGAAACCATATGCAGGATCTCTAAATAAAGATAACTGTGAATTCGTACTTGCACTTGCATGTAACATGATGCAACTCAAACATGTACAATTGAAAACACACTGGCCCAATTTATATCTCATATATATATATCACCAATGAGCCATGCAAAAATATTTAATATACATGTACATTGTTGTTGTCAAGTGCTGTCAAGTCATTTCTGACCCATACTGACCCTGTTTTCTGAAGACTGGCTGGTGGATTGGAGCTGCCTACATTAAAGTTCAAACTGACCTTGTGGTCGAGTGTTTACCCTACAGTGCCACACCAGAACACACACACTCTCTTTCTCACTCTCACTCTCTATTATATATATATATATATATATATATATATGTATATATAAGAAATTACAGTTCTCATTTCTGCAACTGATCACATGGCAATAGCTAGTATTTAGAACTACCTTCTTCTATTACGTATTCCAGATTCCCTTTGTACTTGGCAAGTACCTCAGCTTGTAGTGGTTCTTTGCCTGATGGTATGACACAAACCTTAATTCCTGAAGGGTCTGGCTACTGAGTTGCTACAGTTTACCACTGACTTTAATCACAGGACATGGTTGTAGTAAAAGATGTCCTACAGAATCTTCTGGATTCCATGCATATTTTTCTTTACCACTATTATCTAATGTCAATCCTGTTTCCCTTTGGTACTCAGGATCAATCACACCACCCAATACAGTAACTCCCTTTTTTTTGCCTGTTGATCAAGAGGCAAGAAGATTGCAAAACACTCAGGGAGCATTCTTAACTTCCAGTTCAGTGGAGTCAGTGCTTTGTCTCCAGGTGGGACTATTCCTCCCTCTGAATTAAAACATGAAGACCTGAAGAACATAGGGTTGTAGGGACAGGAAGCAACAAATTTCCAAGTTGGTCACTAGGAGTAATAGTGAGTGGTGTCACTCCCATTTCCATTCATTAGTTTCCGGACCCATGAGTCCTGGCTATTGGAGAAACAGTACCATATATTGGATGCTCGTTTAGAGCATATACAGCCACCTGGAGAACATTTGCCAACGCTGTAAGGTATTGCCATCTAGGTTGCTGTAATTGCCTTTTTAGAGGGCCATTCCAACATCTGGTCAATCCAGTAGCTTCAGGATGATTAGGAACATGCTATGACCAGTGAATTCCATTAGCATGGACCCATTGTCACACTTCATTTTCTGTGAAGTGGGTCCCTTGGTGTGACGTAATGCTGTATGTGATAATATAATGGAGGATAAGGCATTCTGTAGGTCCATGGATAGTAGTTTTGGCAGAACAATTGCATGCAGGGGAGGCAAATTCATATCCAGAGAAAGTGTCTATTCCAGTAAGTACAAAATGCTGTCCTTTCCATGATGGAGGTGGTTTGATGGAAACAACCTGCCACCAGGTTACTGGTTGATCTCCCTGAGGGATGACCCCATGTCTTGTACTCAGAGTTAGTTTCTGCTTCTGGCAGATTGGGCACTCAGCAGTGACTGTAGCCAAATCAACTTTGGTGAGTAGAAGCCAACACTGCTGAGACAATGCATAACCTCCATCCCTACCACCATGGCCACTTTGTTCATGAGTCTGTTGTGCAGTGACAGGCGTTGCTGAAGAAAGAACATGATTAGTTTCCACAGAATGTGTCATACTGTCCACTTGGTTGTTTAAATTCCCTTCTGAGGTGATCCTTTGTTGTGAGTTCACACCAGACACAAATATCTTTACTTTTTTGGCCCATTCAGAGAGGTCTATCTGCATACCTCTTCACCAACCTCCTTGTCACCAATTTTCTAATCATGTTCCTTCTAAGTCCCTGATTATCCAGCCAAAGGATTGGCCACAGTCCATGAATCCGTATACATTTGCACATCTGGCCATTTTTCCTTCTAAGCAAAATGAACAACCAGGTGCTCTGTTCTGCTCTAAGTTCTACCCACTGAGACTACCACTCTGCTTTATATTAGTCTCAGAAAGATGATGTAGTGCTGCTCCTTTACACTTTGGGTGGTGCCTGCATATTGTGCAGAACCAGCTGTAAAGCAAGCATGAGTTTTCTCTTCCTTTGTCAACTGATTATAAGGAACTCCCCATGAAGGCATAGGTGTAGACTTAGAGAGGAAAGGTAATGTGACAAGATTTGATACCAGGGGTATTTGGATCACTTCCCAATGCAACTCACTTGTGCCTGCAGGTTCTGCTTTAGCCCAGTCTTGTATGTACCACTTTCATTTAATGATGGAGTGCTGGTATGCATTTTCAACTTTATGACTTTGTTGATAGACAGCATCCAGTTCTTAATGGGTAGCTTTGGTTGCAGGGTAACTTGGTACCCCATGGTTAGACATTCAGTCTCTACAGAGGTCCAGTAAGAAGCCAAATACTATCTCAAAAGGAGAGTAGTTATCTGCAGAGGCTGGCAAGGCTTTGCTCCTAAGCCAAAAGGGTCTGTGCTGTGACTCACCAATAGGGATCTGTCAAAGACTCCAAACTGCATATTTATGTGCCACTGACACTTCAACCACCATTGTTTCTGCTGGGTCATATGGTCCAAACAGCAGATCAGCTTTCACAGGCACCTGAACATGTAGCAGATCCTTCTCTTGTTGTGGGTCCCACACAAAATTAGCTTTTTGAGTAACTTGATAAATAGGCTAGAGTATCAACTTATCCCCAAGTGAGGGCTAGATTGCCTCCGAAATCCAAAGAGGACCACCAGGCAGTGTACTTCCTGTTTAGTTATGGGAGGGGTCAGATTAATAACTTATCCTTAGTTGGGTTATCTCAATATGTACAACACGACTATGGAAGTTGCAGTCAGAAATCAAACATTTTTGTATTGGGGAAATCTGCTATAGTAGACCTGTTTATTTTGTCAAAAATCAATGACATCATCTTGCAGATGAACATGCGTCTGACCAAAGCCATGGCATTTTCAGTTGTTTCATATGCATAGAAAAGGTGTGCAATGAATAAGAAGTTGGGAGAATTGATCCCTTTGAATGATAGTATGTGCTAAGAATATTGAAAATGCCATGTACTGGTAGAAGAATGAACACTTACATCTCAAGAGAAGTACAACTGGAATGTTCCTTGGAAATCAGGATGGTGAGATTTTGTGTCACATACTTTGTTCATGTTATCAGGAGTCCCTGGAGTTGGACTAGTCACTGGAGGACATCAAACTTGGCTGTTGTTGTTAAGAGCCATTAAGTTGTTTCTGACCCATACTGATCCTGTATAGGGTTTCCAAGGACTGGCTGGTGAGCTTGAACCACCGACCTAGTGGTTCAAATGACTTTGCAGTCCAGTACATTAGCCCACAGCACCACACCAGGACTCCTCATACTTGGTAGAGGTCAGCAAAATGGTAGAAGACCGTTAGTGGTATGGATTGACACAGTGGCTTCATGAATATGCTCAAATATAGGAATGATTGTGAGGATGGTGCAACATTTTGTTTTGTTGTACATAAGGTTGTCATGAGTCAGAATTTACTCTAAAGACATGTAACAACAAGATATGTTTGAATCTGTGGTCTTTTTCTCTAGCATGAAGGAAAATAAGTGCAAACTTTAGCTAGGGCTGTATTTATGGGAAGTGAATATTTGTCGTTCTCTAATGAGGTATGGATAGTCAATGGGGTGTGGCACTGTAGAATTAAGCACTGGACTACAAGGTAGGTTTGGACCACAAGGTCAGAGGTTCAAACTCACCAGCTGATTTAGGCATGGATGCCAGTGGAAGGATCTTTGGCTTGAAATCACTGATTATTTAATCTTTGTTGTCAAGTGCCATCTAGTTGGTTCTGACTCTTAGTGATCCTATATAGGATTTCCAAGCAGTGGCTGTTGGGTTTGAACCACCAAACTTGTGGTTAACAATCTGTTGTTTATCCTATGGTACAACATCAAGACTCCTATTTAATCTAAAGATGTGAAGTTCCTCCATAAGGGGTAGACAAGATGATTCTAGAGCAAATAACATATAAGCGGGATGTTAAAGCATCCAAATCTCTTGACTACTCTGACATTGCTTGGAAGAAATTATTGTGACTTGACCTTAAGAAATAGATCATTGGAGGATTTTGGAAAGCAGAGGTGTTTTTAATTTTGAAGTATCTTATGGCGCAGTGATCTACTTTATATGACTCTACTAGTCATGTTGTAGTTGTTGGTAAATGCTGTTGAGTCAGTTGTGACTCATAGTGACCCTGTAGACCTTGTGGTTAGCAGTTCACTGCTTATCCTACAGTGCCAACACCAGGACTCCCTTCTTGTCGTAGTATTTATAATTCCTACCAAATGGCTGAGTTGGAACTTTCAAATATGAAATGTTTGCTGCCCTAAATGGGATAAGATATCTTGCTAATAATGTAAATAAGGTACATTTCACCCTTGGGGTGGGAACATGCACATAAGGTGTATGACACTAACAAGGAAATTGGTTAGCTTTGCCTTCCTACTAGGTTCAAAATGAGCCATCTTATCACAGAAGGGATCTCTCTGCCATTGAACATTCTTTGGACCTCAAGATCCCTGTGTGCTGAACCTTCTCTATCCATGAGGCAGAGCTGTGACACTAGGAGTGTCAGAGAAGTTGTAGAGAAGTGGTGGCAACAGAGGTAACAGCTTCAAGAGCACAAGAAAAACTGGTGGGCTTTCTGGCCCATGGATTGATGAAGCTGAGTGTTTTTGGACAAGAGGCTTACTGGTAGAGTGGGGTGCCTCTCAGGCATTTGTCTGGGCAGTTAGGGTTTGCTAACCCATGCAGCTAGAGTTAAATGTCTGTGGGAAGAGGCTACTGATGGAGTGGAGTGTCTTTTGGGCATTTATTGGAGGAACTAAAAGTGCTTTGTAACATTACCTGATTGGGGCAGAGGTCAAAAGACCATGTGCAACTGAGAGGTCAAGGACCAGAGAGAAGATACAGCTGAGAATTTGCAGTCCTCCTGATAAGTTGTATCCTGAGCATTTCTGCTCCTGAATTTTAAGATGTTAATGTCTCTAATAAATCCCATAATTGTAATTGAAGTCTATGAGTTCTGTGTGGCCATTGCAATGAATTATTGAACCCAGCAGAAAAGTGTAGTTTCATGGGAGGGATGGGTGTTTCCAGAACTGGTAAAGAAGGCTGGAGAGTGAACGCATGTCTCATGTCTGCCTCAAAAGAATCAGCTTTGGACTCATGTTGAGTTTCATTTTTCTTACCCCTTCTGAAGTAAGGTGAGGTCAGATGCCTCTGCCATACCAGTTTTTACAGATTTTTATCTCAACATTACTTCCGTATACAGGAAGAATTTTCTAACTCTTTGAAGAGTTCAATGGAATCAAGAGAGCTTGAAGCATGGGAAAGTCAGTTCAAAAGTTATTACCATCTTCAAGGAGAAACAGAAGAATCTCATTATAATAGAGTATTTATTTCTATTAATACTCCTTCATATTCTTATTCTTAAGGTTGCGGATGAGAAAGTTCAACATGGGTGTGGTGATCCCATAGAAGGGAAACTGTCTTTCTCTAGTACTTAGAAGTGGATATAGGTGTTTGTAGCTACATATAAATGCCTGCTCCAAAACTAAATAAATAAAAGAAAGAGAGGGACAATCAAGTAGAAACCACATGTTTCAAACGCTTTTTGTTATCCTTCTGCTATCTTGATTCTCAATACTGCTTGAGCAATGAAACCATAGGTGATGAGGATCAATTTCACTGGAATCAGCAGAATTCATACACTAAAGAAGAACTCAGCATCAATAGGCTGTGTCAGCACATGACAATTTGTATAGGGCAGGCACCTCATTGGTGTGGTCCACTTCTGTATGGTCATAGCACAGCATGTTAAGGGTCAAGGGAGACTATGACACTGAGTTGCTAAAACTAGTGAGCCATGAGAAGGTGACTTCCATCCTTAGGAAGAACCAATGATTCATGATATATAGGAGAGGGGTCTGCGAATCTCCATAAATTTATCAAAGGACATCACAGCCAGGAGGAGATACCCAGCCACCCAAGGCTAGGAAAATGATGAGGTAGGCCATTTAGCGAGCATAGTTGATGGCCTTTTTGTTGTGATAAATACTTGTCCACATCGGAGGGACTGTGCTTATGGTATACAGAGATCTAAGTTGGAGAGGTCAGCAAGAAAGAAACACATTGTTTTATTAAGTTTGGGATGTAGAATGCTCAGCTGAAGCCTGTGTACCACTGGTGACCCTGCTGACATTTAAAATACTGGTGGCATAACTTCCAGCATCACAGCAACATGCTAGCCACCACAGTACAACTAACTGACAGAGGAGCGCTTGTTGTTGTTAATAGCTATGACAGAGGTTCCAACTCATAGTGACCCTGTAGAGTTTCCAGGAGCAGCCTGTGAGTTTCAACTGCCAATCTTGTGGTTCAAACAGATCTTACAGTTCAATGCGTTGTCTATAGACAGTGCCACACCAAGATTCCAGACGAGTGGTAGAGAGAAGCTACTAGTTTCGTCTAAGTCTGTAAATGATTTACAGAAATTCTGTTTTTGTAATATCTTCAAGTGACTTTTTGGGTTTTTTCTCTTAAGTGATATGTGTACAAGAACTATTACAAGTATTGAATAATTTGCTTCAGTGCCATAAAACTATGGTTTATTTGTGCTATATAGCAGTGACCGCATGTGACATCTCCCCATTTCCAAAGTTGGGTGAGTAAAATTAAAGCAAACACCCTAATTGTTGGTTGATTAATATGTGACCGGCACTGCTAAGTGCCTAAAATTACATCCTTTCTAATTTTTATGAATATTTGAAAGTAAGGATTACCTACATTTTATTATGAAGCTTTGGCTGGTAGACACATAGAATGTGCTTGACTGCCAACTAAAAGTTTGCAGTTTGAGGACATTCGGATGTGCCTTGGAATAAAAGTCTACAGGTCTTTAAAAACTAGCCATTGAAACTCCTATGGAGCACTTCTACTCTGATACACAGAGTCCCCACGAGTCCTAATTAACAGGATAACAACTGCTTCTGGTTCATTTTATTGTTCCAGTGACTTAGTAAAAATAGTAAGTTGTATATAGTATCCCCAGAAACTCTAGTAGCGTAGTGGTTATGAATCGGGCTGTGAACCTTAAGGTCAGCAGTTTGAAACTACCAGCTGTTCCGTGGGAGAAAGATGAGGATTTCTGCTCCCATAAAGATTTATAGCCTCAGAAACCCTTCACTTTCACATGTGTTTATAGAAGAGAGCAATGTTAGCACACAGGGCTCCAGACTGGGTCAGCACATGTGTGTATGATACCTCCCATAATGCCATTGTTGTTGTTGTTAAGTGCTGTTGAGTCAGTTCTGATCCATAGTGAACCTGTATAGGGTTTCCAAGGAGCAGCTGGTGAGCTTCAACTGCCGACCTTGTGGTTCAAACTAATTTTGCAGTCTAGTGCATGAACCCACAGCACCACACCAGGACTCCCATAATGAGGTGGGCAATGGGAAATCTCCTACCTGGAAATGAAACCCCCAGTGGACAGGAAAAGTCACACCAACCCATCTGTACCTGAGCTCCTCTTCCTCCACGTCGCAGCTACAACAGCCCCAGCTCCCGGGATCACAGCTCTAAGGAGAACCAGGCCAGCAATGACTCCCTTGATAGGTGTGGTGGGCTGAGAAGGCAGTTCTGGAAAGACAACAAAGGTGAGGAAACTTGACTCCTTGGAGGCCTTTAGAAGGGCTCCTGCATTCTCTAAGAAGAGGCTTCACCCTTGTCCCCTACTTACTCCATCTCAGGGTGAGGGGCTCAGGAAGCACCTCATGCTGCACATGGCAGGTGTATCTCTGTTCCTTTCCAGAGAGAACCACCACAGCTGCCCACTTCTGGAAGGTCTCATTGCCCGATGGCCTGGTATCCACAAGTTCTGTGTCCTGGGTCTGTTCCTCTCCTTCCAGCTGCTAGATATGGGTGATCGCCACAGGGTAGAAGCCCAGGGCCCAGCACCACAGTGTGACCTCACGTTCAGAGATGGGGTGATGAGTCACTTGTACCTTTAGGGGGTCTGAGAGGAGTCAGAAAATTTAAGAACTTTCCATTACTTCCCATGGGTCACTCAAGTGAGTCTTATATAATCATCCTGACAATAGACCAGACTGTTGAAATAGGGGAGCAGATACAAAACCCAGGCACCAGCCTGGACTAGGGACCTGGATAATCTCCTATTCATTGGAAAGTTCTAGAATCAGGGAAAGGCAGTCCAGAGTAGGATGCTCTAGGTGTCTGAAAGGGAGAACAGGGATTTCTAGTTATGATGTAGGTGGAGCCTGAGAAACTCAGAAATGCTAGAATCAGCTCCAAACTCATTGAGTTTGGAACAGAGAACAAGAATTGAGGAAGAAAGTCCCTGGTGGGTCCTCAAGTTCAATTACAGGATCAAAAGAAGATCAGGAATCATCATTCCTATTATTCTCAATAGAACCCTAGTGGCACATGATTAAAGCACTTGGTGCTAATCAAAAGTTCAGCAATTTGAATCCCCCAGCCACTGTGGGGGAGAAAGATGTGGCAGGCTACTTCCATAAAGATTAAGCCTTGGAAATCTGATGAAGGGACTTCTTACTAGATGGTAGACTAAGCAGACATGCTATCCAGATCCTTTATAGCAAAGTCAAGAACCAAGTAAAACAGGTACCAGTGATAACTCTGGAATCCTGAGCATCAGAGGAAAGGACAGAATTAGAGGACTGAATACTGACTAGGAGAAGAACCTGAACAAAACAAAGACTACGAAAATGTCGAGGTCCCATGTCGGGATCCAGCCTCGACAAGGAAGTGTGGGTGTCACGAAAAAGGGAGATCTGGCAGAGAAAATAATAGAGAAAGAGAGACATGAAATATATACAAAAAAGACAGACACATAGATATGATGCAAGCTGGCAGGTAGACAGATCTGCAAACATTTGCCTAGCATTGCATGCAGAACTCACTCTACCTCAGTCTTTTATTCTCTTTTTTAGGGAGGGATTTGTTACAAAGGAAAGATGTAATTCACAAAGGGAGGATGTAATTCACAAAGGGAGGATGTGATTCTTTAGATAAGACAGGATACAGAACTGAAATGTGATTAATCATTCAAAACAGGACATAATGATTCACAGGAACAACTTTTAAGATAGTTTCATAGTTTTTCTTAACAATCTAACATTTTTATTTTTACAGAAAAAAGGTTCAATCAAGCTGTCATATATTAAGTTTTAGGCTTAAATGATCTAGAGCAGCGACATGCGGTTTCTCAAGGATACTTAACATAAAGCAAGGTTCCTGAAAGGAGCCAAGCTGTCTCTGTACACTTTGCAAACTTTTGTTTGTGAGCAGTATCTCAGGCACAGGGCTTCATTTATCTATATCTAAAATGCTACATTGTTCTTAATTATCACATTCCTATATATTTTCAGGAGGAAGGAGAGCATTTGGGTTAAACTGATTATATTCAGAGGTGGTTTAATGGGGCTGCCACTATTATTCTCTAATCCAACATTCCCAGAATTTACCATTCCACTTTATTTACAAACTTTCGGTAGTTTTTCTCTAAAAACCTTTTCTCATATTCCCAATATACCTGTTCCTGGCCTTTCTGAATTATCTGAGGAAACTTTTACTGCCTTGGCTCTAAAAAGGGGTTTCAAACCCATTATTGTTCATGGATATTAAACATAACTGAATAATCAAATAAGAAGCAGTTCTGACTTCCATCCCAGGTGGCTATCGCTTGTTCCTCAGAAAGATTTGTTCCCAGGACTCCACGCACTGCTAACACAGTGGAGGCATTAAGAGAAGCATTGTAAAAGAAATCATTTTCTCAGAAGCTACAATTACTGGAGTTAGAAGCATAGAATGAACAATATTAGGACCAAAGAAAATTATACAGAGGTAGCCAACCAGTGAGTTCTCAAAAACCAATGAACCCGGGACGTCAGGAGGTCACTTCCTTTGGCCCTCAGGGTCCATGGCTGGCTATCCTGAGGAGGGCCTCGGAATTGGATTTTCGTCCATGTCACAGGGCCCCTGATCAATACAGGGTCTGCGTATGCTGACCCCAGCACGAAAACATATAGATTGAATGAACTGTCAGCTGGTCTGATACAACATGGTCATTTTTAAGTGTTGCAAGCAGAATTCAATAGGAACAGTGACCTGATAATCAGATCCAGGCAGCCAGGGCCACATAAGTCCCCACACTGGGGGCTGGTGAACAGGTGGGATCTTCTCCTTTTACCCCATACCCCTCTGGTGACCAGAAGCAGGGCCAGCTTCTGCCCTTACCCACCTGGAAGCTGGTGGCCAGCCCCCACTTTGAGCCTTTGTTCTGCCTGATGTCAGGGGCACGACCTCGTGGATATATATCATCCCATGTCTGTAGGCATACAAATACTTGGACCAGCAGAATATGCAGTGCTGGTGGACAGACACCTTGCCCCAAACCACCTCTTGTAGGCAGCAACTTATTCTAGGATTGGGTGCTGTGACCCAGCTATCCTCTGGGCCTGGAATAACTCTTGGGATCAGGTGCCCTGACTCAGACACCTTTTAAACTGCAGGAAGTCCATCTAGGAGTGGGAATCATCACTCCTCTTACCCCTCACATGACCTCCTTTACCAGCAGAGGGCACCAGCTTTCCACCCTCACCCCTACTAATTTTCTTTTTACTTTGCCTTTTCTAGTTTTTACTTTCTCTACATTCCTTCCTTGCCTCATTTCTTTTTGTCACTTTTACTCAGTTTTTTTCTTTACTATTATTCTTTTTCATTTTATCCCCTCTCTGCTTTTGTTTGGAGTCCTGAAGTGGCGCTGCAGGTTAAACTGGGCTGCCAACTGCAATATTGTCCGTTCAAACCCTACCAGCCGCTCTTCAGTTTCTATGAGTTGGAACCCACTGGATGGCACTTAACGATAAGTTGTATTTAGAGCCCTGGTGTGGTGCTGTAGGATAAGCACTGGACTGCTGCTAACTGCAAGGTCAGCAGCCCAAGTCCACCTTGGAAACTCTATATAGTTTTGTTTGATTTTTTTTCTTTTTTCTCTTCCCTTTTTATTGTTGTTACTTGTTTTTTCCCTGCTTTCTTTATTTCTTTTTTAATGTTTTATTGTGAATTATGTGATAGTTTACATGGGAGAATATTAGCTTTACATTCATCCTATCATATATCATTTCATTGCCATGGTTACAATTCCCTCCATGCATCAACAACCAACCAAAGGGTATACCCTGCAAGCCTACCCCTTGGTTATCAGCACACAGCCCCTCTCCCTCTCTGGTTCTAAAGTCCCTAGGTGCTCCATCTCTCCACATCATCATCTCTGCCTCCATCATTGGTGTCACTGCCCTGCTTGCTTTCTAAAAAAAAAATCTTTTCTTGATGGTACTGTTTGTTCTCTTTTTTAAATCTTGTTCCACCTGGAGGGAGTCAGCACTATGTCCATACTTCCTAGTCACAACTCCACCTCTAGCAGCCCCACGCACTCGGCAAGAGCATCACCCACTCCTGTAACACCTCATTAGACGGAGACTGACACCAGCCCAGCATGCTAGCAACTGTACCACATGAACAGTGAACAGAGAACTGGACACATACTCCCAACTTCTATTACACACTGCAGGAGACAGATGCTAAGTGCCTGACAACATAACACCAGCCCAACCTGCTATCAACTACACCACAGGAACAGTGAACAGAGAACTGCTCACATAATCCCACCTTTTACTACAGCTGGGAGGAGACAGTGCTAAGTGCCTGAGAACACCAGTATATAAGAATCAATTAAATACAAATACAGCAACATCCTATTAGCTCAGTCACAACAGAAAATTTCAGTTCACACTTAGGAATGCGATAGAGTGGAGCAAACAATTGACCAAAATACAGAGCCAGAAAACTTTCTATTAAATTAGAAGTGTCACACTTATTTGATAAAGAATTTTTTAAAAATGATATTTAGGCACCTTCAGTGGACTGAGAGAAAGATCAACAAAACTACATGTGAAATCAAGGAACACACACAAAATTCTAAAAGATTTCAGGGAAGCATTACCTACTATGAAAAAACTAGATACCATGCAAAAACAGCAAATAAAGATCCAGAAGATTAATACTAAGATTTCAGAACTACATAATGCATTGAGATGGCAGAGGAGTAAAAATGAATCAATGCTAGACCAATTGAGCGATCTGGAAAACAAAAATCTCTTAATACTAATTTTCTAGAGGAACAATAGGAAAAAGAATTTAAAAATTTTTAAGAAGGTAAAAAATATAGGATATCATGAAGAGTAATTAACTTATGTGTGATTGGAATTAAAGAACTGGAAAAGACAAAAGACAGAATATTGTCACAGATTTGTTAACAAATTGTCTTAATATCATGAAATATAAGAATATGCATTCAAGAAGCTCAATGAACCCCAAATTGGGAAGACAGTAAGAAAATCACCAAGACATATTATAATCTAACTTTCCAAACCAATGAAATAATCTTGAAAATAGCTCAGGAAACACAAAGATGTTACCTACTATGGAGAACCAATAAGACTAAGATCTAATTTCTTGGCAGAAATAATAGAGGTAAGAAGACAATATGGTAACATAAATAAAACTCTGAAAGTTAAAAAAAATGCCAGCCAAGAATTATATATCCAGCAAAATTGTCCCTCAAATATGACGGTGAAATTAGGACAGTTCCTGATAGACAGAAATCAAAAGTATTTGTAAAAATCAGCATTACCTAACAAGAGCTGCTAAACTGAGTTCTTTGAACAGAGAAACACCAAAAGCATACAACATGTGGCCAACACACATGACAACATCACCCAGACACCATCCTAGATATGGAAGTATCCAAACTAGGTTTCTACTAAACTAAGAGGTTCCCAGAGACATTAGTTAATAAACAAGGACAACTAGAAAGCAAAAAGAAGAAATATTGTTGTTGTAAAACTTCTATATGGAAACAAAGTCAAAATGATTTCAAGATAGAATGAGTGTTTAAAACTTGGGAAGAAATAATAAATGATATAACTTCAAAGAAAATTAACAAACATTCTCATCAAAATAAAATAGAAGGAAAGTATGACAATTTGGTAAATACTAAACAACAGACTCTTGGTGTGGCACTATAGGATCAGCACCAGTTGCTCCTTGGAAACCCTATACAGGGTTGCTATGAGTCAAAAGTGACTCAGTGGCACTTCACAACAAGAAGTACAACATCAACAAAACTACAGAAACAAAGTTAATGATAAAATCAATTTAAAAAATCTGAACAGAAAACTATCTGGAAAGGAGAAATCAGTAGCACAGCCATACCACACACACAAATGAGTCCTGGTATCACATTGTAGGTTAAGCACTGGTCTGTTACTATGAGGTTGGCAATTCAAACCCACTAAGTGCTCCCCAGAAACCCTATACATGGTCACTATGAGTTGGAACTGACTTGATAGCACTTAATAACAACTACATACACAAACACAACAATAAAAAATATGAAAAAGCAAGCTGACAGTAATATATTCATGGGCGGCTGTTGTTGTTAGGGGCCATTGAGTTGGCTCCAACTCACAGCCACTCAGTGCAACATTTCGAGCTGCCCTTGAAATGTTCTGTTCAGTTCTTTTACCTCTTCATTCATTCCATTTATTTTAGCATCTTTACACTGGAGAGCAAGTTTCAGAGTCTCTTCTGACATCCATTGTCATCTATTCTTCCTTTCTTGTCTATTTTTTACTTTCTTCTTTTATAATATTTTTCTTATTGTCATCCACAACTCTTTGGTTTTCAGCCATTGGTATCTAATGAATCAAATTTGTTCTTGAGATGGCTTCTAAATTCAGGTAGAATATGTCTAAGGCCATATTTTGGCTTTCATGGACTTATTTTAATTTTCTTTGGTTTCAACCTGAAGTTGCATATGAACAATTCATGTTGTTTTACAGTTTGTCCCTGGCCTTGTTATGGCTGATGATATTGAGCTTTTCCACCATTATCCACTGATGTGTTCAATTTGAGTCCTATGAGTCGGAACAAACTTAACAACAACAATTTCTTAGACATAACCAAACACCTTGAGGGATGAATCATTGAGTCTCTAGGATAATTACCTTGGTATTGGGATATACTAAGGTCAAACAGCATAATATAGTCCACAAAGAAAATGTTGTACATCCTATTCTGGTGAGTAGCATCAGGGGGTCTTAAGAACTCATGTGTAACCATGTAGGTGTGACGTATTGGTTTTTCTCTATCTGGAGGAAATAAGAGTGGAGAAAAGCTAAGATTTAGGGAAACAATTAGTTCAGTGGAATAATGGACCATGTGAATATCAGTCCCCATGACCCTGAGACCAGAGGAACTAAATGGTGCCTGGCCACCACTGCTGACTGCTCTAAAAGTCATCACAATAGGAAGTTCTGGATAGAGTGGAAAAAATGTGGCACAAAACTCAAAACTGTAAGAAAGTCCAGGCTTATTGAACAGGGACTGTTGTAACCCTTTAGACTATGGCCCTTACTCACCCTTCAGGTCTGAAACTGAACTCACCCCCATAGTTCAGTCAAATGACATGCAGGTCTATAAGGGTAGAATAACACTAGTGAGATATGCACTCCTAGAATAATCAACCGAAAGAGATGAAAAGAGCAGTATTTACCCAAGGACAAAGTTCAGAAAGTTTAGGAAAGAAGGAGGAATGGAAACAGGAAACAAAGTGGGGAAGTAGGATACATGAAGGTACATTGTGGGGATTATAATCAATGCCCTGAAACAAAACATGTATGGATTGTTGAATAAAAAGTTGATTTGCTCTAAGAAACTTCACCCAATTTACAACTTAAAAAAAGAGGAAAAAGCCCTTATGGATCAGTTCTACTTGTGGTCATACAGGGTCAGTATGTATTGAAATGAACTCAAAGTCAGTGAGTTTGGTTTGGTATTCCCTGAGAGAGAGGATCCCTTAACTGTCTCAGAGAGAAAGGAGCACTCCTCTAGGCAAGTCACTCTCTGGTAAAGGATCTCTGAGTCTGAGCTAACTACTCACTTTCCACACCCATGTGAAGGGGTCTTCTGGTGTTTATTCCATATCCTCCTCTCCTTTAATTAAAGAGGTCAGTAGGGTGGACATGGTACCAGCTTAAAGGGAGTTCGGGAAGGTGCCCTGCCATCTCCTTTACCTGTGCACAACAGTGTCTCCTTCCCCATCTCCAGGTATCTATGGATCCACTCCAGGAACCTGCCCTCCACATAGTAGGTCTTGTAGCGTTCTGCCGAACCAGTCTCCTCCCATTTGCGCTTGGTGATCTGAGCCGCTGTGACTGCCGCCGTCTAGATGTGCCGGTTCTCATTCAGGGCGATGTAATCCACACTCGCTGTAATAAACTCGCTGATTGGTGTGAGACTCTGACCTCGCCCCCCGCAGTCACCCCCATCAGGCCCGCCCCAGGATCTGCCCCGCGCGCGTAGGATCAGCCCCGCCCCAAGGTCCCGATGGGCGGTGGTTGGTCTGAGACACTTGGTTTTAAAATGAAAATGAAACCAAAGCAAAACACAGCGGCTCTTTCGGGTCTACTGATTGGTGGTTCTCGCAGCCTCGGATTCCAGACCCCGAGACTCGGGGCATCCCGCCCATATGGACAAGAGTACACGTGACCCACGACCCCCGCCAGCCTCACTCACCAGCCTCGCTCTGGATGTAGTATTCGCATAGGGTCCGCAGGTACTCTCAGTTCGCGGAGCTTTCCGATTCGTGTCTGCCAGTCCCCAAACTCCGGGTCCCTCCGCCCCATCCACGGTGCCATTGGCTCCACCCTCGGATTTGGGGCGTCGCTGTCAAACCGCCCGAACTGTGTGTGGTACACGTAGCCGACGGGGAGAGACCCGGCTCCCCCTGGCCGGGCGGGGACATGGCATTGAGGAAATACTTAAGAGAGTGAGAACCTGGGGGCGAGGCGTGGATGAGACCGCCGACTCCTGTCTTAGCGCTGCTTCCGGGTCCGGGGTCCATGGGGAAGGGGAAAGGGGGTTCTGGAAGACCAAGGAAGAAGGGATGGGGTGGAGGCTTCTGGCGTGGTGGCAGCTTCCCCCAGGGTCCTGCTCCCCAGCCTGTAGGTCCCTTTACTCCTGGAAAGGCCATTTCTCTCTCTTCTCCTACTCACCTGCTTTAGCATCTCTACATTGGAGAGCAAGTTTCAGTGTCTCTTCTGACACGCATTTTGATCTTTTTCTTCTTTCTTGTCTTCTTAATGACTTTCTCCATTTAGCATGTTTTTATTTATTGGCCCAGTTGTAAGGATTTTTGTTTTCCTTTTTATTGAGGTGCAATGCATACTGAAGACTGGTGTCTTTGATCTTCACTAAGTATTTAAAGTCCTCTTCTCTTCCAGGAAGCAAGGTTGTTTCATCTGCATATATCGCAGCTTGTTAATGAGTTTTCCTCCAATCCTGATGCCATATTCTTCATATCCAACTTCTCAGATTATTTGTTGGTCCTGATTTATAGCGATCCAATACAGAGTTTCTATTATTGTAAGTCTGCGGAAGCAGGAAACCTCATCTTTCTCCTTTTGTAGAGACTAATGGGTTGGAAGTGCTGATCTTGAGCTTTTCAGTCCAGAACTTAATCTACAGAACCACCATCTCTCCTTACGACTTTGTATATATGCCCATAATCATGCTTGGAATTTTCCTTCTATTCTTACTTAGTTGATCATTTTTACCTGGAATTAGTGTTGGGTTTTGCCAATGACTTAATCAATTGATAAGTGCATGTGTTTCTTTCTGGGTGTTATGTCCTTCATCAAAAGTGGTGTATTAAAGTCCGCCTGGTGTGACACTGTACTGGACTGCTCACCAAAAGGACTGCTGACCAAAAGGTCAAACCCACCAGCTGCACCTCAGAAACCCTCTACAGCGTCGCTATGAGTTGAACCGACTGGTTGGCACTTAGCAACAACAACAACACTGTCATTGTGGAGTCCTGGTGTAGCACTGTAATCACTGGACTTCTATCCACAAGGTTGGAGGTTCAAACCCACCATCCACTCCTTAGAAATTCTATATATGAGAAATTCTCTATATAAATTCTATATATAACGACAACAACAACAGCAATGATTATGGAGCTCATTGTCTTTTCAATTATGTTAATGTTTGATTTATGCATTTTGGGGATGTTTCGTTGTGTGCATGGATATAAATAGCTCTTTTCTCTTTTTGATTGATCCTTTAATCATTACAAGTAATTTATCAGAAACAAATATTATCACTTTTTTTTTTTTGTCATTTGCTTGACATATATTTTTTTTTTTCCATTCTCTCTTTTTAGTTTATTTTTAAGGTATGTCTCTTACATATAGATCATTAACGGGTCATTTTTTCTTATCCATTCTACTTCTGTCTCTTGACTGGTACATTTAATCCATTTTTGTTAATTGTGATTATTAATAGGTATAAATTCATTGCTGTCATTTTTCTTTGTGTTTTTTTTTTTTGGTGTGTGTGTGTGGTGCTGCTAATTTCTTTGTTTCATATAATTTTCTATACTGAATTCATTTTTTAAAATAGAGTTTCTTATCTCATTTCTTTGTTGTTTTAGCATTTCCTAAATCTATATGATTTTTCTCTTTTATTTTAGTGAGGAGGTTTATTATTCTCTTTGAGGTTATGTTGTAATTTATGATTTCTTCCTAAGTTTAAAATAGTTCATGTTGTTCTTTGTTATTTTCTTCCCAAGTTTAAAACAATTCATTCTATCTTGAAATAATCTTGACTTTCTTTCCATTTGTAAGTTCTGTTAACTGCACTGTTTATTCTTTTGCTTTCTAGTTGTCCTTTTTTAAGAATTGATGTCTCTGGCTCCGTATTTTCAGTCTTGGAGGTTTATTTTTATTTTGGATACTTCTGTATCTAGGTTGGTTTCTGGGTGATGTTGTCTTGTGTTTTAGTCTTAGGCTCTTGGTTCTGTGTTCAAAGAACTCCCTTTAGTATTTCTTATGAGGTTGCGGTGGTTTTTACTACTTCCTTTAATTAATATTTTTCTGAAAATGTCATAATTTCACTGTTAATATTTGAGGAAAATTTTGGTGGATATGTACTTCTTGGTTTCACTTGCCCCTGTCCCCACCTGTCCGCCTCCCTGCAGTGGTTTACAAGAGAGCTTCAGAAAATTCATGGAAAAGCTCCATTATTCCAATTTTCCAAAACCTTGTTGGAACCACTTGTATATACATCATCCCACTACTTTATCGTCTGCATGTCTTCTGGAGATAAATCAGAGCTTTAGTACTATTGGTTCTCTTTTGTATGTGAGTTTTCATTTTTCCTGAGCTGGTTTCACAATTCTTTGCAGAAATCATTAGACAACTGCCCTCTGGGGCAGTTCTACTCTGTCCTATAGGATTGCTATGATTTGGAATTGACTCAGTGGTAGTGGAGATTATATATATATATATTCCTGATGTGGTGCTGCAGGATAATGTACTGGACCACAAGATTGGTTTAAATTGTAAGGTAGGCAGTTCAAACTCACCAGCCGCTCTTTGGAAACCCTATATAGGGTCACTCTGAGTCGGAACTGACACAACAGCACTAAACAACTATATATATATACATATATCCTCATAATTGCAGTAAGCAACATCATGATAAATAGGGAAAAGCTGAAATTGTCAAGGGTTTCATTTTACTTGGGTCCACAATCAATACCCCAGGAAGCAACAGTCAAGAAATCAAATGATGTGTTGTATTGAGAAAATCTACCATAAAAGACCTCTTTAAAAGTGTTAATAGCTGTTTGAACTACAAGGTTGGTGGTTCAAGCTCACCATTCGTTCCCTAGAAACCCTATACAGAGTTGCTATGGGTTGGAACTGACTCGACAGCACTTAACAACAACAACAACAAAAGTGTTAAAAAGCAAAGATTTCATTTTGAGTTTTAAGATGCCCCTTAAATCAGGATATTTTCAATCATCTTGTATGTGTATGCATGTGAAAGCTTGACAGTAAATAAGAAATATCAAAGAAAAAGTGATGCATTTGAATTATGATGTTGGTGATGAATATTGAATATACCATCAAATGCCCTAAGAATAAATAAATTTGTCTTGGAAGAAATACAGCCAGAATGCTCTTCAGGAGTGAGCATGGTAAGATTTTGTCTCATGTACTTTGGAAATGTTATTAGGAGGTACCAGTCCCTGGAGGAAGGACATTATGTTTGGTAAAATAGGTCAGTGAAAAATAGGAAAGACCCACAAAAAGGCAGACCCACAATGAGATGAGTTGATAAAAAGACATAACAGTGAACTCAAACAAAGCAACAATTAAGAGTATGGTGCAAGGCTGGGAGCATTTCATTCTATTGTAAGTA
Source organism: Chrysochloris asiatica (assembly GCF_000296735.1). NCBI lineage: Eukaryota > Metazoa > Chordata > Mammalia > Afrosoricida > Chrysochloridae > Chrysochloris > Chrysochloris asiatica. The sequence goes on along the minus strand of NW_006408731.1, from coordinate 933,739 downwards.
GGATTGCTATGAGTTGGAACTGATTCAAGGACACCTAACAACAACAACTACATGGTTGTTTCACATAGATCTGTGGATAGCCTCACGATACCAATGTGGAAGAACTATTATAATTTGCAAAAGTTTCTTTCAGAGTCACAATTGAATAGCAAAAAGCTGGTGACAGCCTAAATGCCCATCAATGGAAAGATGGATATGCAAACTTTGGTACATACACACAGTGGAATGCTATGCAGTGTTGAAGAATAATGATGAATCTGTGAAACACCTGGAGGACATTATGCTGACTGAAATTAGTCACTCACAAAAGGACAATTATTGCATGAGATCACTATTATAAAAATT
>NW_006408731.1:926617-933224 GCF_000296735.1 Chrysochloris asiatica | reverse complement strand
CAAGAAAGGGGAGGGCAAGTTTTAAAAAGTCACAACAATTTAAAAACATCATTTGAGTCAGAATATGAACACAGGTATTATTTTGCAAATATCAAAAAAGATTTGAGAAAAAGAATATGTCATGAATTTCAGTATAAAATTCAGCCATGGATATTCATACGGTACCACAGGATCCAAATAAAAGCATTCGTACACAAGATAAAGAAGACTCCTTTTCTTAATGTAAAATAGCCTTGTAGCGTGTTCTCTTCCCCAAATTGGGAATGCCTTCATAAAGGAAAAGAAACTGTGGTGGTACTGTGGATAAGCATTGGGCTGCTAATCACAAGGTTGGTGATTCAAACCCACCAGCCACTCCAAGGGAGAAAGACAAGGCTGATTGCTTCCGTAAAGATTTGAAGTCTCAAATCTCACTATGAGTCAGAATCAACTTGATGGCTGTGGGGTATTTTTTTTGTGTGTCACAAAGAAACCATAAAATAAAATGAAAAGCTATTTTGTGGAAAGAAAATACATAGTCACATATGAAAATAATTTGAATCGCATTCAAATTATTAAATGGAAGTTGAAAACTTGAGGGATTTCCCCCTCAGCATATTGGCATATATTTAAGTAGTTATAAACCAATATTGTTGGGTATATGAGAAAATTATCTCAATCTGTATGTTATTACACATACATAGAGTCCTGATGTGGTGCTGTAGGATAAGCACAGGACTGCAAGGTCAGTTTGAAATACAAAGTCTGCAGATCAAATTTACCATTGGCTCCTCAGAAACCCTATAATGGGTCACTGTAAGTCAGAACCCACTTAATGGCACTTAACAACAACAGTATATGTGTGCTGCTATATATATAATATATATGGACTCCTGGTGTGGTGCTGTAGGATCAGCACTGGATTGTGAACCACAAGGTCGGTGGGTCAAACTCACCAGCCACTCTTGAGAAACCCTATATAGGTCACTATGAGCCAGAACTGATTTGATGGCACTTAACAAAAACCCACTGCCACTGAGTACGTTCTGACTCATAGATGTCTGAGTCAGACATCATAAGATGTCTGAGACATCTTAAGGGGAACAGACAGCTGGTGGGTTTGAACTGCTGACCTTGTGGTTAACAGTCTAGTGATAATCCTACAGTGCTACTCAGGGTTCCTGTAGGAAAATATAGGGAGAGTGGTGTAAATTATTTTTTGAAAGCCATTTTACCATTAATTTTCACAAAAATTTAAAAACCTTTGAACCAATTTCAACTAATTTCATTTCCTGGAGTTTATCCTGCATACATACTTGCATGACTTCTCAATAATATATACACAGCATTGCTTTCATAAACAAAATTAGAAACAACATCAATGATCCTCATGAAAAACTTCTTAAACACTTCACGCATTTAACAGAATTGTCCAAACATGTATTCATGGAAGCATGATCAAGATACATTGTTAATTAAAACTATAAATTGCCTGGTATAGCATTGTATGTAATGGATTTCTTTTGTAAAATATAGCAGGATATTTTGTGAAAACTTGTAGAAACAACACTGATTTACTTTGGGGGAATTGGTGGTTCAAACTTACCAGTTAATCCTCAGAAACCTTACATAAGGTCTCTATGAGTTGGAACTGACTCCAAGGCATGTAACAACAACAATGCCTTGAGGTACATAGTTAATTTCCACTTTGTACTTTAATCCTACAGCAAATTGGATCATGGTTTATAATGCTTAGATTCTACCTTTGACTAAGGTATGTTACATTCCACAACTTCAAAACTACCTAGCTACCCAGTTTTTTGATCTTACTACAAGTATAGTATTAAAATTGTTACTTTAATATTTCTTGACAATTCCCAAAAACTGAGTGGGTTCAAAATAGATGTGATATATTTTCTTTATCAAAAAGAGCAGACTGAATAGTTTAAATTACTTCAAAATATATTCTTTATAATTAAAAAAATAGTATGAGCTCTCCTATAATATTTTATGTTATTTTGTCATTTAAATTTCAGTTTGTTTATACTACCACTGTATAGATACTACTTTACCCACTTCGACTTTATTGACTTTCTCATAAATTGTTTATTTTTCTTATAAAATATGGGTAGGCTTAGAGGAAAAAAAACTTTTATTTTAATATTTGAGAATTCTTCATGAGTTCATAGATTTATACAAATATAAACTACTAAGAAAAGCACTCACAAGTTTGGATTTCTTGTATTTGTACCACATCTCCCATTATTTCTAAGTGAAAGTAAGATACAATTAGACTTTTCTTCCATTGAATATTTGGCTTCTCTAATTGCCCTTGTGGATTTTGTATAGTAAAGGTGTGATAAAGGAAAAAAAGAAAGACAATTGGAATGTTGGATGTTGAAGATTATGCTACTATCCATTGCTATTCCCCTTTTCCTATAGTTCATCTTTATTTCCTGTTTGTTCATGTCATCCCTCTCTATAGCTGGGAGGATATACTCAAGGATTCTGAGCAAACAGACTAATATTTGTTGTTTAAATTCAGAAGAGAGGTTTTCACTTAAGCGAGGAAACAGTATGCCCCAAAGGGTCTCATTATAAAGTTGAATGGAGTCACTAGTATTCATGATCTTACTTTCTCTTTGCCCCAGGGGATTCTGTCACTTGGATTTCTTAACTTTTCCCAGTGCTGTTTGATGCTACTAAAAAGTTCTCAGTTAATTTCAAAACAGTTCACATAGTAAAATTACCTCGGAATTTTTCTCTTAAAATAAATGATAATTGTATAGAATGAAAGTGAATCAATTAAAACTTGCTCCCATGTCTTCTTTCCTTTTCATATGCTCGGTAGTCATCACAGTAGCATTAGAGAATTATGAGATCACTAGGGACTTGCAGTCATTCAGAACCGCTATCTAATACACCTTTTTTCCATCATATAGTCAGCTTGTTAAATGGCAACAATTCCTTCACAAGGAAGGTTTGAAGGAAGACTCTTGAATAATATTTCACTCTTTTGCAAGTTTTTTTTTTTCTTAAAAGAGATTTTTCTTTCCCTCAATTGAGAGGATCAGGGTAAGAGACCATGAATCCTCACTGTGTTGATTAAAATTTAGCTTCTGCCCCTAGATTTAGGCTATTTCTGTTAATATAATCCAAATAACATTCTAGGCTACACAAATACTTAATTTCTAAGAACTTTGAGACAGAATGTTCATTGCCACTGATTTCTGTAGTTCAAAACACCCCAATTGTGTGTCTTAATTGTTGTTGTTGTTGTCAGGTGCCATCGAGTCGGAACCGACTCAGCGACCCCATGCACAGCAGAACGAAACAATGTCCGATCCTGGGCCAACCTCACTACCGCTGCCACACTTGAGTCCATCAATGATGCCACCTGGCTGATCCATCTCGTTGGGGGTCTTCCTCTTTTTCTCTGACCCTCCACCCTACCCAGCATGACATCCTTCTCCAACGATTGTTTCCTCTGGACTACATGTCCAAAGTAGGAGAGACGAAGCTTAGCCATCCTGGCCTCCAAGGAGCACTCTGGCTGCACTTCTTCCAAAACAGATCTATTGGTTCTTTTGGCAGTCCATGGCACCCTCAGTATTCTCCTCCAACACCACAACTCAAAGGCATCAATTCTTCTACGATCCTCTTAATTGTAGTGATTTCTATTATACTAAGTGCCAACTCCTGGTATCTAGCTTTTCAGTATTCTCAATATTCTCAATATAGGACAATTCACGTTCACTGATGTATCTTCTACCATCAGCTCTGGCTCAGAGGAGTCAGATATCATAAGAGTATTTTAAGAATACTGATGCCCTCCTTACCCATTTTTTTTCTAAATAAAGAAATGAAGTGCCCTCTGCGGGAAGCGCTTAACTCTTGGTGCTTGGCAAAGCCACACTGGGGGGAGAGACATTATGCATGGCAAATGATTCTCAAAAGCTAACCCCTATCTTCCCTTCAAGTTAGCCCTGATTTTACTTGTAAAAATATATAATATGGCAATATTCATAGCCTTTCACTATGAATTTTACAAACCTTAGGAAAAACTAGCTTAGCAGCAATTGCTTTCAGCCTTGGTGGATTGAATACAAAGAGAAATTGTATGAATTATTCCCTTTCCTTAGAAAACCTAAGTAACTGCATTTGTGAGGCCACAAAAAACAGATAGCTTATTAGAGTCAAGCTGACCTACCCCCAAAGACCTCACCACAATTAGTCACTAGCTAGAATTCACAAACCCCTACATACAAGCACCTGCGTAAACAAGCAGAAAATAATGAACTTAAGTGAAAGATAGTTTTGATTTAAGAATCTATACTTCCTGTAACAATTAGCCAGGTTGGGCTTTATGCCATATAACTTCCAAGCAATTTAATGAATACTTTAGAAAAATAAATAAGTAGAGTTAGTTATACCTTTATTATAAAATTAATAATACATTATGTAGGATAGAAAGTTGATAATTAGTAGGAATAATGAGGTAGTACAAGCATTAATGATTAGTAGAAACTTATGTTACTAAGAAAGTGTAATCAGTAGTCTGATAAGTAGCAATGATTTGTGTACGGTTTGACTTAATCTTTAAGTGGACACAAGAAGAAACCGCTTATCACATGCTGAGGAAAGAGATGAAAGTCACTTGAACATCACAGAAATATTTTTGTCAAAGTTGTCTCATGACCAGGTGCAAGAATGTTGTGATTAACTGTGTAATAATTCAAGAAAAGATCAAAGTGTTAGTTCATTATGTACTGTGTAGTGTTAACTATAAAAAATAGAGACTTGCTGAGCTGGGCGGGCAAAAGTGGCAGAGTGAGGAGAAAGAAGTAGAGGGCAGAGGAGGAAGAAGCCAGTAGAAGCAGAACTATCAGAAAGCAGAAGGAACTGGCAGAGCTAGGGGGAAGAAGCAGAGAGCAGGATGGAGAAGGCAGAGGGCAGACAGCAGAGAGCAGAGAGAACAGACAGCAAAGAGCAGAAAGCAGAAGCAGAGGTAGCAGAAGCTGGAGAGAGTAGCCGGACAGCACAGCAAATTGAAAAGCCTTTCGATTGTATTCATTCATTTCTTCACCCGACGTTTCCGCGTATTCGCTCGTGTCCCACGACCCCCGCGGAGGGCCGGAACCCCTGCAGCCCTCCACATTTTTACATGGGATGTTTAGATGTGATTGAGAGCATATTTTGTTGGATAATTCCAAAGATTCTTATCTTCCTGAGCCTGATGAGTTGTCCTTCTACAATTTGAGAGGGAAGGTCCAGCATCTCAGTCTCATTGATTTTAGACCATCAGTGAGTTCAAATTTCAGTCCACTGTTGCAGAAGACTATCAATGCCACTTTCTGATGCTTGAGCTAATTCATTATATTTTGTGCTCTGGATGAGAACACCCAAGTTAATAAAATTCAGATCATTCAAGCCTTATATTTCAAGTTCCTTAACATCTATTCTTACACATACTCTCAAATCTCTGCTAATATAAATTTTGAGGGGCTACATTCTTTTTGGGGTAATAGAACATGTTCTCATAAAGTAGTATTTGTGAGATTGTAATAATCTTTATTTGTGGTTATAATTTTTCTTGATGATTAGTGAAGGTGAGAGTACATTTTCATGTATTGGCCATTTGTTAGGTAAACATATATATTAGGTTTGTTGTGTTGATTTAATAATTTTCTTCTAATATAGTTAATAATTTCTGTGCCTTGTTTAATAAATTTCTTCCTATTGAAAATTCATGAACATCATTAAAAATCCATATTGCATTACCTTTCACATTTGTATCTGTAATCCATTTGTGTATTAAAGTTGAAATTGATTTTAGTGTATTAAATCCAAGTATTTCTCCCTTCCTATAGACATCCATTTTATCTGGAACCATTTTTGAAAAGACCATCCTTTCATTTGCAATATTTACGGAATATTTAATTATCATTACCTGAAGGCAGTTTGTTTCTGTTTCAATTTTGCTAAGAATACTTGTTTTCATATAGATAAGTGTCAAAATTCTTTTTCTGAATCTATTGAGATGACCATATTTTCGTACTTTTTTTGCTGCCAATGTCGTGGATTACATTAAGAAAATAATGTGGTGATTCATTTTTAAATGTTAATCAACCTTACATAGTTGAAATAAACTCACTTGATTATAACATTTTTGTTTTTCTTTATTTCAGGATTTGCTTTCCTAAATCAAAGGATTTTTGAGAGATACTGATATTCAGATTTTCTCTCTTAAAATATCTTTATATATGGGGGGAAAGAAAGAATCTCCACTGAATAGCTGTCATCTTGTCTACATGAGTCTGGTGAAAGATATGGGGATAAGATTCGTAAGATTCAATAGTGAATAATTGTTATCGTGACTAATCGCGACTGTCACAATTGTAAAGTTAGAAGTTTTGTAACAAAAAAAGGGCATGGTTAATCTTACAGTCCAGAAACAGAGGACCCTAGGACCATCAAGAGAGAACCGCACAAGCAGAATACGGGACCTTATCCAGAGAAGCAGCAGCATCAGAGATGGAGGCAGAGATGGGGGCATGGAGAGGGGCAGTGGCTGAGGTCTCTAGATTCATGGACTAAGAAGAGAAGGACTAAGAGCTGGTGGCCAGGA
>NW_006408731.1:924510-925672 GCF_000296735.1 Chrysochloris asiatica | reverse complement strand
AAGTTTACAGGGCAGATCATCAGTTTCACATTCAACAAATCATACACCTTGTTTCATTACAATGGTTATAATTCCCTCCATGCCCCATCCGTATAGTATTTCTCTCTATTTACTTTAGCTTTTTTAAACAACAACAAAAAAAACAAAACAAAAAAAAAACACAAAAAAAAACACTCAGGCATATATAACAATTTACACCTCTAAAGGGCACATTCTGCAAGTATGCCTCCTGCCCACCAGCTCTTAGTCCCTCTCTTCCCATGAATCTAGAGTCCTCAGCCACTCCCCCTCTCCATGACCCCATCTCTGCCTCCATCTCTGGTAACGCTTCTTCTCTGGGTAAGGTCCCACATTGTGCTTGTGCTCTTCTCCCTAGGGTTCTCTGTTTCTGGACAGTAAGATTAACCACTCCCCTGTTTTTGTTACAAAACTTCTACCTTTACAATTGTGACAATTGCAATAAGTCATGATAACAATTATTCACTATTGAATCATATGAATCTTATCTCTATCTCTTTTCACCAGACCCATCTAGACAAGATGAAAACTATTCAGTGGGTACACTTTCTTCCCCGCTACACTCTTAAACTAAACTCTTTCTTGAAATCTTGTAATACAGTCACTTCGTGCCTTTATTACTCCCTTATTTTAGGTAGCCAATGTTTGTTGCCCATCCCTCTATACCCTGTGTAGAGAGGGGATAGCATTGATACTTGATATGAAAACTCCTTCCCTCTCTGTTGGTATTTAGAGTTACTACCTCTATGAGTATACGTCTGGTTCATCAAATTGTAGCAATTTATCTGTGTTTTCTATATCAAAAAAAAAAAGTTTTTTTTTTGTAATCTCCTTTAGTCGATTTCTGATTATCAAGCCATCGAGACTAGGTCAAATGGGTACTGTGTGCAAGTTTGAGTTTCTTGTGCATCTCCGCTCACTTCATATCAGCTGGATGTTTTACTATCAGCTCTAGCGCTTTGTGGCTATGTCCTTGTCCATGGGCTCAGGTGTCCCCAGATCTCATCACACTTTGGACGAACCAGTCCTTCCTCTTCTCTCTCTCAACTCTAGGACAATGGGAGTCAATGGACTGTGGTTGAACTCAGCCCATTTCTTCATTGCTGCCTTTCCTCCCTTCCACTCACCAGTAGACCAACGTGGT
>NW_006408731.1:921171-922455 GCF_000296735.1 Chrysochloris asiatica | reverse complement strand
TGGGCTTCCCTTTTCACTCTTCTTCCTGAGAAATTTCAAGATGCCACTGTTGGTTGTTGTGACATCTTGCCATCCTCCCTTAGTAGGAGCATTTTGGTTTTACGTCTTCCAAAACCAATTTGCTCATTCTTCTGGCAGTCCATGATATAATCAGTATTTACTAAACAACAATTTCAATCAAACTGTTATAAAATGCTTCTCCCCTTCCTTCTGTAACACAACCCTTGGGAAACTGCCCTATTGAGTTGGTTTTTTATTTATTTTTTATTTTTTAGGTTGCACTCTTTAAAGAAGCAAATTGTTAGTTCTTTCTTCCTTAAGAGAGGCTGGGTGGGGTCACACTACTAATATTTTGGTTAGCAGTCAAACTTTTAACCATTATACCACCAGGGCTCCAAATCTAAAAATTAGAACCAATTTCTATATTGGAATTTCTTATGAAAGTATGTTGGAATTCTAGATATTCCACAGAACCTTTTTCTTTTCCGGTTATCCTCTTAATGGCTCCCTTGAACTCCTTATTTGCTAGAGTATAGATTGGTGAGTTTAAGTTGGGGGTAACAATGAAATAAAAGATACTGAGAAATTTACCCTCATGCTGATTTGGAATGCTTCCTAGTTGTATGTAAATGTAGATAACTGTTCCATAGAAGATGGACACCACAATGAGATGGGAGGAACAAGTCCCAATGCCTTTGCATATTTGATTTTGAGTACAGCTACAGCAGTGAAGGACTCCTGGCATGGCACTGTAGGATCAACACTGGGTTGGGAACCACAGGATCAGTGGTTCAAACCCACCAACTACTTCTCAGAAATCTTATACAGTGTCATTTAATAACAACAACACAACAATGAAGCTATATGAAGTCAGAATGAGACAAGGTGAGGGAAGAAGAAAAAACACAATGAAAATGTCCTCCATGACTCTAGTGTCCACACACGCAATCTTGAACATGACAGAGACTTTACAAAAATAGTGATCCACATGTGGAACCTCGGCAACCTAAGACAGAGCCATTGCCATGCTGCAATGAGTTTCGATGACAGGTAAGACGGAGGAATTCATACTGACCGCCTAAGACAGGCAGCGTCCCCTAAACAAATAATAAATAAGGGGGAAATGGATGTAGACCTTACAGACCTGGCCAGGAGTTCAAGGCCCTGTGGGCCCAAGCATTGCAGACCGTCCAAACCATAGGCTCTGAGGATCAGACTTTAGCCACCTAGCAGACATAGCAAACTGTCCCTCATCTGATTATTCAGTTATGCTTGTTAGTAATC
>NW_006408731.1:906574-920865 GCF_000296735.1 Chrysochloris asiatica | reverse complement strand
ATATATAGTGATCCAACTGGTGATTTCCACATCAAGGAGATTATGGCACAGGGAATGGATCATGCAATTATTAATGCCAATGCCCCAAGTCAGAGCTGGGGGTTTATTATGGTCATGTAGTGTAGAGGCTTGCCAACATCATTGAATCTGCCATAGACATCTTGGTTAAAGCATACATTCAACTGCATAGCACCACATCAGTGAAAAGTTGTAAAACACAGTCACCAAAGGGTATTTTGTCTTAACCCAGACATTGACCAGCATCGATGAGACTATATTTGGCCAAATTTCTAAGGAAAAAATAGTTGGTGGTTTGGAGATATTCATGCAATAATGACAACAGGATGATGGCTGCGTTTCCCAACAAAACAAAAGTGGAGAAGAAAAAGATAGCCAGAGATGATCACCTCCACCTTAGTTACCTAGGACAAAGTTCAGAAGGCTTAGGAAGGCCAGTAGAATAGAAATAAGAACCACAGGGAGAAAGTGGGATAACTGATGTTACATAGAGGGGATTGCAAGTATTGAGATGAAATGAAGTGTATGATTTGTTGAATGTAAAACTGATGATCTGCTCTGTAAACCTTCTCTCAGTTCACAATAAAAAAGTTTTTAAAAATAAATAAAAACGGTCTTGCAAACCCATAATATACTCTTACTTCCTAAACCAATTGCTCTCCTAAATTATTTTTCTTGACTTCTCTGTAGCAGACCAATATTTCCTGTAATGGAACTGTCATCTGCCTTTGTAAATACTTCCTTTTGGTTAGCTGATCACTAGTAGTTTCTCCACTGCACTTTTCATTCCATTTCTCTTCCACCCTGTGTCTGTCTCCAAAGTTCTCTATCACATATCCAATCCCCTTTCTTCCTTATTTATTTCCTTTACTACTTTGACTTCTAGTGTTAGTTTTACATGTAAGTAAACATTGTGTTGGCTCTGATTAGTGTTATAATTGATATAAAAAGATTAATTAAACAGTTATAAGTATCTTGCAAATCAAAATACATTTTATTTGATTTCATTTATGAAATGCTGTTAAGTGCTGCTTAGTTGGTTCTGACTCACAATGGCCCTATATATGGCTTCTAAGGAGTGGCTGGTGGATTTAAACCATAGACCTTGCGGTTAGCAGTCCAGTGCTTATCCTACAGCACCACACCAGGGACTGTGTGAGGTAGATGTCTTTATTTAGAAGAGTATTGCATAATCTAAAAGCTATAGATTGCAACAAGCTAATGCAAGTAATGAGCAATACATATGAGGCAAATAAACCAATTAATAATTATTCCAACTTTTATTTTTTTCTATTGCATCTGCTTATTTGTAATCTAAACTTTAAAAAATAATTCAATAGCATGAAAGTCTTCATTTCTGCAAAGAAAGCACCATTAGCAATAGATGTATCATCCCCTAACAGTGTACCAGAGTCACTATCACAGAGAAGAAAGGTGAGCTAATTGTGCTAGTAATTACTTGTTGTTGTTAGGTGCCATCAAGTCAGTTCTGACTTACCACAACCCTGTTCAGGGTTCCCAAGGGCTTTAAATCTCCTCTAGAGCAGAAAACCTCCTCTTTCTCCTGCAGAGCAACTGATGCTATTCATCTGCGGATGTTGTGGTTTGCAGCTCAGTGTTTATGTATGGAGCTACCAAAATTATTTGATAAATATGCCAAAAAAGTATATTATTTTAAAATTTGTCCCTTTCATACAGACCAGGAATCCTGGTGTGATATTCTGGGATAATGCGCTGGACTGCAAAGTTGCTTTGAACACACACAGACCATGTCATCAAATGCATCAGAGCTGGTTGAGAGCACACTGCTGAGTCATATTTGTATTATTGTTAGCAGTCATGGAGTCCTTGTGTGGCGCTGTGGGTTAATGTGCTGGACTGCAAAGTTGGTTTGAACTGCAAGGTCGGCAGCTCAAGCTCACTAGCTGCTGTTCCTCGGAAACCCTATACAGGGTCACTTTGGGTCAGAACCTACGCAATGGCACACACATAGTCATTGAGTTGAGACTGTACTCAAGGCAACCCCATACACAAAGGAAGGAAACATTACCTGGTTCAGACTGTTGTGATCCACAGGGTTTTCACTGGTTGATTTTTTAAAAAGTAGATCAGGCCTTTCTTTTTAATACATCATAGTCGTTCTAGTATGCCTCTGACATTGTTAGTTCAGGTTTGCACCTTTTCCCTCATTAGAATTCAAAAGAAGATAATCTGAATTTAGGAAAAGTAAACCTGGAAGATCTGATCTCTGACCATCTACAGACACAGGGAAGAGTGGTCATACACTCAAAAGGGCCTTTGTGCAAGTGGGAGTAAAAGTGGGAAGGACCATGATTGTGATGGAGAGAAGAGGGTTCCTTGTACAAGAAAGTACAGCTTACATTCACCCTTTCTTACCAAGGAAACATACTTCCTGTTTTGACACATAGTAGGGAATCCCCACTTGGTGAGTAGATAATTTCTGACTCCAATCTTAGGCATTGGAACAAAGAAACCTATCAATAGCATTCAGTACTCCTGCAATGACACTTCATTTCCCCTGTAGACATACATTTTACCTCTTACTTCTGACCACTGTATGTCTTCCATTTGTTATGTTTAGGTTACAATCAGAGAGATGGAAGGAGCAGAATGGAAATGAGTCCTGAGACAGAGAAAGGACAGCATAGATCAGAACATGTTATAGCCTCTGTTACCTTTGACACCTGCCAGGCTGGTGCAGGAAAAAAGTTCTCCAGCTCAAAAAAAAGGACTTGTTGGAAATCTTATCAAAAGACAAATTTCACAAAGGTCCCCAAATGCAAGCAGGAGGAGAGTATTTGAAATGCTGATGCCATTGAGAGTAATGTTGGTCTTGGCTTTAAATGTTGTTGTTGTGTGCCCTCAAGTCAATTCCAACTCATAGGGGTTCCAAGAATGGCTGATCGGCTGCCCTTTATTCTAACATGTAACAAATTGGGGAGACATTTTACATGACTTTCATAAATAAAGGGCTAAAGCAAGCAAGAAAAAGAAGGCAAACAAAAGGGGGATAGAAAAACACATCTTGTTTCAAACAAAGGAGTTCAGAAAGACTAAAGATTATATATCTGAGGTAAAAAAAAAAAAAAAATATATATATGTATGTATATATATATGTCTGCTTCACAATTTGAGGGCACCCATTTTTGGATAACCAATGAGAAATTTTTCAAAACTTGAAGAATCTAGATAATATCTTTGTAATTTCATCAGAGTAGTAGTGTAATGAATCTGGCTGCTAACTTCAAGGTCAGCAGTTTGAAACTACCAGTTGTTCCAAGGGTGAAAGATGAGGCTTTCTGCTTCCATAAAGATTTTTACAGCCTTGGAAATCCTATGCAGGGTTGCTATGAGTTGGAATTAACTCTACAACACATAACCACCACCAGCAGTACATCTATGGGATATAATCATGGATTAAGAAAAAGGATTAGGAAAGTGATTATATGGGAATGCAATTAAAGTTTATATGTAACATGAAAATATATATAAATTTTGGTTTTTCAAATGAAGATTGAAGATATGCTTCTTGTTATTGTTAAGTGCCGTCGAGTCGGTTCCGACCCATAGCGACCCTGTATAGGGTTTCCAAGGAGCAGCTGGTGAGCTTGAACTACCGACCTTGCAGTTCAAATGGCTTTGCAGTCTGGCACATTAACCCACAGCGCCACATTGTGAATCTCAGTTGTACTGTGAAATGCATGACTATGTTCAAGAAGTTCTTTTAAGTAAAAGGAGAGCTGCTCTGGTGTGGCGCTACAGACTGCTAACCGCAAGGTTGATGGTCCAAACCCACCAGCAAATTCTCAGAAACTCTATACAGGGTTGATGGCACTTAATCTATACAACCTATACAACACTTAACCCTATACAACTTGATGGCACTTAACAAGAACAGCATAGAAAACTTGACTACAAGGGGAAGAGAAAGAAACACACACACACACACACACACAAAAAAAAAAAAAAACCTCACATGAATGAAAGTGAGACTTTTAGTCAAAGTGAATAGCTTAAAGTATCTAGATACTTACTTTTTTTTAGAACCTTTTCCAGAGAAAATCATTTTTCCATTCAACAATTCAGACATATTTTATGTCATTGATTGTAATCCCCACAATGTAACATCACTGATACCACTTCTTCTTTGTGTCTCCTCTTTATATTCCTCCTTCTTTCCTGACCCTTCTGAACTTGGTCCTTGGGTAAATGATGCCCTTTTGATCTTGTATGGTTAATGATTCTACGGTATGTAACCTCCCTAGTGTCATTGCTTCCCTTATAGACCATGTAAGCCATGGGGTGCTTACAATTTTAACAGACAAAAATTACTGTTGATTGATTTCTTTTCTTCTTATTGTTATTGTTAGGTGCCATCGAGTCCATTCCAACTCACAGCAAGCCTATGCACAACAGAATGAGACACTGCCTGGTCCTGTACAAGCCTCACAATTGTTAATGTTTGAGCCCATTGCAGCTGCCCCTGTGTCAATCTATCTCTTTGGGGATCTACCTCTTTTTCAGGGGTCTTCCACTTTACCAAGCATTATGACTTTCTCCAGGGACTGGTTCCACCTGATAAGTCCAAAGTTGTTGTTGTTGTTAAGTGCTGTTGAGTCGATTCTGACCCATAGTGACTCCGTATAGGGTTTCCAAGGAGCAGCTGGTGAGCTTGAACTACCGACCTTGCAGTTCAAATGGCTTTGCAGTCTGATGCATTAACCCACAGTGCCGCACCAGTCCTCTAAGTCCAAAGTAGGAGAGACAAAGTCTCACCATCCTGTGTATAATCAGCAGCATTATTAATAACATGTATAGAAAATATGCACATATATAGGAGTCCTGAAGGGATGTTGTAGGATGAGCAATAGACTGCTAATAGCAAGATCTGTGGTTCAAACACACCAGTTGCTCCTCAGAAACCCTATAGAGGATAGTTATGAGTCAGAACTGATTCACTGGCACTTAATAACAACAACATGAACACATAATGCACTACTGTCAAGTTGATTCTGACTCATAGTAACCCTATGTTGTTGTTAAGAGCCGTCATGTCAGTTCTGACTCATAGCAGCCCTATATAGGGTTTCCAAGGAGCAGCTGGTGGGCTTGGACCACTAACCTTGTGGTTAGCAGTCCAGTGCTGATCTGGACTACCCTATCAGGTCTTCTAGTTTGTAATCTTTATGAAAGCAGACTGTCTGTGACTTTACTCCTGTGGAGAGCAGCTGGTGGGTTTGGACCCCTGACATTGGGTTAGCAGTGGAACGGCTGCACCAGTCAGGGCTCCTTATACATACACAGTTGTTGGTAAGTGCCATCTAGTCATTCTGACTCATAGCGACCCTGTAAATGTTTCCAAGGAGCAGTTGGTGGGTTTGAATCACTGAAATTGCGGTTGGTAGTCAAGTGCTTTCTTACAGTGCCATGCAAGGACACAATATATTTGCAAATAGTGCTTGTTGTATGCTGCCCCCCCCCAAATACCCTTAGGCATTTTTATAAAGTCACTATACTAATTTTTTTTGCATGTTCCTGTAAAAATTAGCATAGCACACTAATGGGATTTGATGGACAAAAATACATATTTAACAAGTAGATAGATTGGATGGATAGATAGATAACTAGAGAGAGAAAGATAAGAGAAATGGTTGAAAAGAGAAAAAGTTTTCTTATATGTTTTGTTAGGTACCAGTGTGAATTCTCTTAAAGTGTTAAAAAATGAATAATTTGCAGCATGCTGACCCCTAAATTGATTGAAATAATGATTTAAATAAACAAGCCCACTGCTGTTTAGTCAATTATGACTTATGCTGACTCTGTAGAACAGAGTCGAACTGCCCCATAGGGCTTTCAAGGCTAGAAATCTGCATGTCACATCTTTTTCTCTTGGAGAAACTGGTATAGTCAAACTGTTGACTTTTCATTAGCAGTCAACAGCTTACCTACTACCTGTAGGATTTTTTGGAACAGTGATAGCTGATATTTATTTAGAGTCCTGGTAGAATGCTGTAGGGTAAGCATTTGACCACAGTTCTATTTGAACCACTGGGTCAGCAGTTCAAACTCAGCCGCTCCTTGGAGACCCTATACAGGGTCGTTATGAGTCAGGACCAACTTGATGCCACTCAACAACAACAATACCTACTGTGTGACAACCAGTGTAATATGTTACATAAACTCATTGAATTCTCATATTGACCCTATAGTGGAGTCCTGGTGTAGGATAAGCACTGGGCTGCTAACTGCCACCTGTCGCTCCTTGGAAACCCCTTTACATGGTTACTATGAATCAGAACTGACTTGATGGTACTGAACAACAACTCTATATAGGTATTATTACAATTCTGTTATATATAAGAATCAAAGGTACTTTGTAAGAGGTACAAGAAAGAAATGTGAACTGGTAGGGCTGATAATTCTGGTTTTCTGTAAAAAATTTAAGGAGCCTCTTCAATTTACACAGCTTGTAACAAAACCTGGTGCGTATCAGGGTTGTATTGTTTCACCACATTATTCAATCTGTATGCTGAGCAAATAATTTGAGAAGTTGGATTATCTGAAGAAAAATATGGCATCAGAATTGGAGGAAGACTCTTACAACTTGTAATATGCAGATGATACAACCTTGCTTGCTGAAAGTAAAGAGGACTTAAAATATTTACTGATGACAATAAAAGACTATAGCCTTCAGTATGGATTGCATCTCAATGTAAGGAAAACAAAATTCCTCACCACTGGACCAATAAACAGCATCCATATACATGGAGAAAAGATTGAAGTTGTCAAAGACTTCATATTGCTCGGATCAACCATCAGCACGTATGGAAGCAGCAGTCAAGAAATCAAACGATGTATTGCATTGGGCAAATCTACTGCACATGACCTCTTCAAAGTGTTGAAGAGCAAAGATATTAGTTTGAGGACTAAGGTGAGCTTGACCTGAGCCATGGTATTTTCAGTAATCTCATATGCATGTAATGGTTGTCAGTGAGTAAGGAAGACAGTAGAAGAATTGATGCATTTAAGTTACAGTGTTGGAGGAGAATAGAACTGCCAAAAGAACAAACAAATAAGTCTTGAAAGAAATACAGCCAGAATGCTCCTTGAAAGCCAGGATGGCTGGATTTCATCTTTCATACTTTGGACGTATTATCAGGAGGGACCTGTCACTGGAGAAGGATATCATTTTTGGTAACATGAAGGGTTGGAGAAAAAAGAGGAAGACTCTCAACTAGATGGATTGGCACAATGGCTGCAGGACTCAGGTGTAGCAATTATTGTGAGGTTGGCCCAGAACCAGGCAGTGTTTCATTCTGTTGTGCATAGGGTCACTATGAGTTGGTACTGACTCAATGGCACCTAATAACAAGTAACAAAACCACCATGATTTGAACTCAGGAACCCTGACTCCAGAATTAGTTATTCTAATCATCACACTACACTCTCTCTCTCAAATGCAGAATGCAATGATTGCTGTCATAAAGAGGCAGATTTTTTAAATTGTTTCAATGTTTGATGATAAGAAGTCATCCTCATTAGACATGAGGCTGAAAATGCGTTTGTATATTTAAGCAATTATTGGTAATAGTATATAGTTCTAATTCGGGGGCACTGCTTAGAATTTAATGATTATAAACTAACTCATAAGAATCTTCAGAGCATACACTTGCTGCAGGACCCAGAGTGTAAATAGTGACCTCAGTTACCAGTAAACTAATTGTCATAGGCATTGAAGTCTTTGAGTCACCAATGGTGGTTAACAAAACAAAGATATGTTAGCACTGGTTAAAAACATACATTTCTTACAATCTTCAATTTACTGTTGAGAGCTTTGGAGACTGAACACCTATTTCACAGGTAAAGAAGACTTTGGGTGTCAGAGCTTAGGAGTCAGAGGTAACTATTACAGGTGCCTTGTCTATATATCCGACCAGAGTCTTTATTTCCAAAATTATTATGTGTATTATTAAAGGTATGATTATTTTATAGAGTTATTGTATGTTAAAATTCAAGTGTTGGAATTGGAATGGTACACTGTTTCAAAGCAAATTCTGTTATTTGCAGTATAATTCGTCATCTAGATTTCTTTTGGAAAAATTGAAAACGTTTTCTCATTTCTGTGCTTTATAGTTTTCTTTCATCTTGAATGAGTTTTATATTTATTCAATTTTTCTTTGTGAAATATCAGGATATGGTCTAATTCTCCAACTTCTTCATCAACTGGCTTTTTGTATAGCACTTTTGGGAAAACAATTGGATGCAGTCCTAAGTGGCTTAGATAAATCTTTATTGATGATCTGCCTAGGCAATTTTGGGAAATGTTTTTCTATTCTTTTTCTGAATTGGACTCCCTGGGTGGTACAAATGTTTAGCAAGTTAAGTAACAGAAAGGTTGGTAGTCTAAACCATCCAGAAGTCAGTGAAATTATCTGATTATTTTGTGTAATATTTCTCTCAAGACCTACCTGAAAGTTCCTTTAAAATGTTGTTGTTAAGTACCATCAAGTCATTCTGACTCATAGCAACCCTATGTACAGGGTTTCCAAGGAGTGGTTGGTGGGCTTGAAGTGCTGACCTTTCGGTTAGCAGTCCTGTGTTGATGTGTTTATTTTATAGTGCCTCACCAGCACTCCTCCTTTAAAATAGTGAGACTTAAAATGGTCATAGCCTTCATGCCCTTATCTGAAGTCACATGTTCAAGCAGGAGGAGTCTTGCCAAGAATCTATACCTTAGCACATGCCAGGAAAGCAGCAGAAATCTCATTTGCACGGCAAGAACACAGGAGATAGCTGCAGCCTGGAGAGCTAATGCTGAACCAGACCTGATGTCTTCAGAGTGGGTTCCACAAAAGTCGAGAAGCAGAACATCGCTCTGAACCACAGTAATATAAATCTGTATTGTCACTTAAAAAACAGTGCCTGAATTGGTAACACAATTAGTCTGAGGGAGAAGAAAGAAAATTTATGAAACTTGTATGGGCTGATTCTTGTGGCCTTTCTTCTGAAATCTGAGATTAAATACCTACTGTAAATATCTGCAGAAAAATCTTCCTTTCTATCTACATGATGAGGGAAATATTAAAATTATTCCTCACTATAAAACAATCACATAAAGCTGTTTCTTTATTAATAATTGCAGATATTTGGATTCAACAAAAATAAAAGAAGAAAATTGCAAATTAAATAGGAAAAGAAGAATTGCAATATTGTATTTTATTCATGAAGACTGTGAAGCTAAAGAGGACTCAGGTATTTTGGTCCATTTCTAAAATTGTTTATGCATGGGAAATTATTTGCGAAGTGCCATTGAATGGGTTCTGACCCATAGCGATCCTGTATAGCATTTCCAAGGACTTGAACCGCCTACCTTGCAGTTCAAAGAGACCTTGCAGTCCAGCACATTAGCCCACAGCGCCACATCAAGTTCAGTAGGAACATTTAAAAATATTTCCGACTTTATCTTTGTTGTTGTTATTGTTAAGTGTAGTCATTTCTGACTCAAAGCTATCCTGTAAGATTTCTATAGTGATCATGAAAGTAGTTAACTAGTTAACAGATGGGTTGAAATCTAATTTTAAAAATCTTTAAAATTTTTTTCATTCATATAATTTTACTGAATTTAAATTTTGTATAATTGTAACTTAATAAAAATTAACACATTCATTAAATTTAGTATGATTTTCATATTTTATTCAGAAGTTAGGCATAATTACCCACACCAAGTATGAACCAAAATAAATAAAATTATTTATTCATCCCCCTGTTCAGATATTATAGAACTCTAATGGAGTCCTGGTGTGGCGCTGTGGGTTAATGCACCAAACTGCAAATCCATTTGAACTGCAAGGTCGGTGGTTCAAGCTCACCAGCAGCTCCTGGGAAACTTTATACAGGGTCGCTATGGGTTGGAACTGACTTGACAGCACTTAACAACAACAACAACAACAACAAATTGGTATGTGATGGATTTCCGGTGTGGTTTTGTGGGTTAATGCGCAGGACTGCAAAGTCTGTTTGAACCGCATGGTTGGCTCACCAGGAGCTCCTCGGAAACCCTATATAGGGTCACTATGGGTCGGAACCGACTCGACGGCACTTTAATAACAACAACAAAAATGGTGTGTGATAGCTTCTGATACATTTCAAAGAGTTGTATTTTTCCCTTCTGTGTATCTTGGTCAATGGCAGAAACCAGGCTCAAATTATTATTCTTGGAAAACAAATTCTGAGGAAATTACCTGTTATGTATCTTGAGATGACTGTGTTGACCAGTACACATATATTTAATTAGTCTGGTGAATGTGTATACCACTGCATTATGTCCACAGTCTAAAGTAAGTTCTTCATAATATTCAGGAAATTCACTTAAATGGTATAGCAAATAAAAACCAATTTTTGCATTTCGTCTACACATACACACCAGTTTGATACTTAACTATTATTTTTCAATAAAATATTTCCTCTTAATTATCTTTTAACAGAAACTTTCTGGTTATTTTTTGCTTCAAGTGGTTAAAAGCTATTGTTCTATATTCAATAATAGGAAATTGAGTGGTCTATTAAGAATCTGTTCAGTTATTAAAAGTGGCAGTTGTGATATGTTCATGAAGACTTAGAGGAACTGTATCTGTTTGACACTACTACAGCATGTCTAACTTATTAGTCCTTTCAATGGAGAAAGAGATTTTAAATTATGTTTTATTAAGCTGAATAAATTGGTTATTTGCTACTACAACATAGATAAAACCACAGCCTTTTCATTAATCAATTACTTATTATTATCCTCTTTAGGTAGTTTCACAAGCAGCTAGCCTAAAATTTTAATGTAAGGAAAATGTTAACTAATAATGTTAAGTGATTTTTCATCAATAGTCATAGTATAAGTTAACTTTTCGTTGAGTCAAAAATTATATATATTTGAGAAGGGCTGCTGCATCTCTAGGGATTAGTGACTCCTCTTTAAGCAAGAAGCATTTTAGAGAGAGTCGAAATGTCATTTTTAGAGAGAATATTAGGTACCCAGAGAAGAAGGTGAAGAGTTCTATATGCTTTAGATGGGAATGAGATTGACCTGTCAAAAAACTGAGAAAGGACTAACAGTGAAAAAGGATAAAGTGATTTGTGAGACAATAATGAGGCCAGGAAGGAAACAAATCACCCAGGTCTATCTTGACCATTTTAAAGACTGTGCAGACTTCTTAATGCAATGAAGAAAAAGTATAACGGAAAAGCCATCGGCAACTTTTAAGTACACAGATTATATAATCTTATTAAATCCTGTAACAAAATAAAGGGGCTTAGACTAGATGTAAAGGTCATTGTTGTTAAATGCCATAGAGTCAGTTCCGACTACAGCAATTCTGTAAGGTTAAAAAATTGTTATCAGAATCTAGAAGAGAGATGACAATGGTTGACATTGCTGTTGTTAAGTGCCATTGAGTTGGTTCCAAGTCATAGCAACCCTGTATAGGGTTTCAGAGGAGAGGCTGGTGGATTTGAGTCACTAACCTTGAGGTTAGCAGTCCAGTGCATATCCTAAAGCACTACACCAGGAGTCCATTAGCTGGTTAAAAAATTAAAAGGTAAGAAGATAGCTACCATACATTTTTGTATTCAAATATACCAGTTTGCTAACACTAATAAAAATATATACTGAGGATGAAGGGGTGAGGTGCCAATGAGAAATGCCAGATCTCTTATATAACAAGTTGACAGATCAAAAGTGCTTCTCACTGACGTATGGAAAAAGAGGACCACTCTTACTTTGTTCTATGATTAGCCAGTAGATTCATTTATAGGTGAGTTCTTTAACAATGTAAGAGAACATGTTCATTATATCAAATAACTAGTTTAATAAAGAATCACAGGGTCACATCATTTTAGAAAAACATCTATCCCAAACTCTGAAATGTTCTTGTAAGTAAATTCCCTAAGGTTACCTAGCTAGAAAATGGAATTATGAACTTACCACCACAAAAGAAACTGCCAAAATTTTAGGTTACATGACTATAATATTTCACATTCATTTATTTTTTCAATTATTAATGTAAATTCTCTTCCTTTGTTTAGTGCTTTATTTTATTAAATTACCTGGATAGTCTGTGTGACAAATTATTTTTTTCTTTTCCTTTTCTTTTTCTCGTCTTCCTCCTCCTCTTCTTGATTCTTCTTCTGCCTCCATTTTTCCCTTTTCAATTTAGGACTTAAGCATTGAAAGACTATGGACCAAAGAAATTATAGTTCTCTACATGATTTTATTCTGCTTGGCTTCTCTGATCACCCCACACTGGAGATGGTCCTGTCAGGAGTTGTCACCATATTCTACTTAATTACATTGCTGGGTAACACAGCCATCATTCTTGCAACACTCCTGGATTTCCGCCTGCACACACCTATGTATTTTTTCCTCAGGAATTTATCTTTCTTAGATCTGTGTTTCACAACTAGCATTGTACCTCAGATGCTGGTTAACTTGTGGGGACCCAATAAGACCATCAGCTATGTGGGGTGTGTCATTCAACTCTATGTCTATATGTGGTTGGGTTCCACTGAGTGTCTTCTCCTGGCTGTTATGTCTTATGATCGTTTTACAGCTATTTGTAAACCCTTGCATTATTTGGTAATCATGAACCCACATCTATGTCTAAAGATGATTATCATAGTTTGGGGTATTTGTTTGGCTTGTTCTCTAGTATTATGTTCACTTACCCTGAATTTGCCTAGATGTGGAAACACAATATTGAATCATTTCTTGTGTGAGTTGCCAGCTATGATCAAGATAGCTTGTGTAGACACCACAGCAGTTGAGATGTCTGTTTTTGCTTTAGGCATTGTCTTTGTCCTTACACCCCTCTTCCTTATTCTTATATCTTATGGTTACATTGCCCGAGCTGTGCTGAGAATGAAGTCAAAAGCAGGCCAACGGAAAGCAATTAACACCTGTGGATCTCACCTCACTGTGGTGTCCATTTTCTATGGAACTATCATCTACATGTACCTGCGGCCAGGTAACAGTGCCTCCAAAGATCAGGGCAAATTCCTCACCCTCTTTTACACCATCATCACTCCAAGTCTCAACCCCCTCATCTACACTTTGAGGAATAAGGACATGAAGGATGCACTAAAAAAGCTCATGAGAGTTGACTTTGAATCTGCAAAAATGAAGAGGAACTGGAAATCATAGAAAAATATTATTGTAAATAGACAACAAAAATGTCTTCATATTGACTTTAATTTTCACTGTGATAAGTAATCCCTAGATTGTAGACATCAGTTAATAGAACAATGCTTGTATGCAAATCTTTTGAAGTTACAAACAATATTAAAACCATTTACTTAGCTCTCTTATACCTCTGTTTATCAGAATGTCTTCAGGTGAAATGAGTCTGTAGGAATTTTGTTTTCTTGAAATATTATAAAAGGAAGTTAAACATAAAATTGAACCAGAGTTTATTCTCAAGTCCCATAGAAACTGTTTTGCTTACCAAGTGTTGTATTTCCACTGAAATATTTGGATCTGCAATAATAAAGGCCACAGTGAATGGTCTCATGGCATGATTTGTACATTTAAAATAAACAAATGTTGACTTTGTGTATTAAATATTCTGCAAGGCCATTGAAATATTAAGTGTATTTAGTATAGGAGCACTGGTGGCACAGTGGGTTAAGTGTTGGGCTGCTAACTGGAAGGATAGTGGTTCAAACCCACCAGGTGCTCTGTGGGAGCAAGATGAGGCCCTCTGCTTCCTTGAATATTTACAGCCTGAGAAACCCTATGGAGCAATTCTACTGTCTTATAGGATTGCTCTGAGTTGGAGTTGATTGGATGGCAGTGGGTTTTGGTTTTAGTGCAGGGCACTGCAATCTGTAAGACAGTGAACACAGTAAATTGTTTCACCACCTGAAGCAATTTACTCTGTTCAGTGGCACTTGGTTAAAAGATCTTAGGTAAAGATTATTCAATATGCCATAGAATTACTCCTTTAACATAATACATCAGGGAGATAAAGCATGAATTAAAGTGATTTAAAGATGACAGCACACTCTCACTCATTTCTTCATTTGTGAAAGATTTATTCCATGACAGTCTAAAATAGAATGAAAAGAAAACTTGACCAATTTGAGATCAGGAAGCCTTTCGTATTGACCAACGAAATCATGAAGTTTATGTCAACTTTAAGAAGTGTGGTATTATTTGTATGTAGTGCAATTTCATACACTGGGTGAATTTTTTTATTTCTAATTATTAT
>NW_006408731.1:893194-895787 GCF_000296735.1 Chrysochloris asiatica | reverse complement strand
AACCTTGCTTGCTGAAAGTACTTACTGATGAAGATCAAAGACCACAGCCTTCAGTATGGACTGCAACTCAGTGTAAAGAAAACAAAAATCCTCACCAATGGACATGCAAATAACATCAAGATAAATGGAGAAAAGATTGAAGTTGTCAAAGATTTCATTTTGCTCAGATCTACCATCAACACTCATGGAAGCAGCATATCAAGAAATCAAATGACTTATTAGTCAAATCTGCTGCACAAGACTTCTTTTAAAGAGTTGAAGAACAAATATGCCAGTGTGAGGACTAAGGTGCACCTGACACAAGCCATGGTATTTTCAGTAACCTCATATGCATGTGAAAGTTGGGCAGTAAGGAAGACTATAGAAAAATTAATGCATTTGAGTTATGGTGTTGGAGGAGAATATTACAAGAACTTGGAGGAAAATATTGAAAGTACCTTGGACTACAAAAAGAATAAACCAATCTCTGTTGGAAGAAGTACAGCCAGAATGCTCCTTAGAAGTCAGGATGGCCAAACTTCGTCTCTCATACTTTAGACATATTATCTGGTGGACCATTCCCTGGAGAAGGACATCATGCTTAGTAAAGAGAGGGTCAGAGAAAAAGAGGAAGATCCTCAGCGAGACAGATTCACATAGTGGTAGCAGCAATGGGCTCAAGCATAGCAATGATTGTGAGGCTGGTACAGGACTGGGCAATGTTTTGATCTGCTGTGCATAGGGGCTCTATGAATCGACACTGACTTGATGACATGTAACAGCAAAAACATCAATGAAAGAATCTCAAAATCTATTAATCAAACCCTAATAAAATTGAAGAAAGTAAAAAAGTTTACAATAATACCTCTTGTTGTTAGGTGCTGTTGAGTCTGTTCTGACTCATAGCAACTTTGTATATGGTTTCCTAGGATTGGCTGGTGAGTTTGAACTTATGACCTTTCTGTTAGCAGTCCAATGCTTATCTTAAAGTATCACATCAAGACAATAATAGTAGGATATTTTAATACACCACTTTTGCTGAAGGAT
Source organism: Chrysochloris asiatica (assembly GCF_000296735.1). NCBI lineage: Eukaryota > Metazoa > Chordata > Mammalia > Afrosoricida > Chrysochloridae > Chrysochloris > Chrysochloris asiatica. The sequence goes on along the minus strand of NW_006408731.1, from coordinate 894,761 downwards.
AGAACAACTGGAAGCAAACTCAACAAAGACACAGAGAACTAACCAACACAATAAACCAACTTGACATCACAGATTTATACAGGGAATTTAACCCAATAACAGCACAATACACATTTGTTTCCAGCGCACATGGAACATTCTTCCCAATAGACCATGTATTAGGCAAAATGTTGGTGTTGTTGTCAAATGCTGTAGAGTCGATTCAGACCCATAGCGACCCTGTATAGGGTTTCCAAGGAGCAGCTGGTGAGCTTGAACCACCGACCTTGCAGTTCAAACAGCTTTGCAGTTTGGCGCATTAACCCACAGTGCCACACCAGGACTCCATTAGGCAAAATAGCAAGCTTCAATAAATTTCAAAATATTGGCATACTATATAGCATCTTTTCAAATCACAATGCTATAAAATTAGCAATAAACCATAGGAAAATCAAGGAGAAAACATTAAAAGAACATGGAAATTTAATAGCTCAGTGGAAAAAAAAAATCCTTGAATCTAATGAAAATGAAAACACAACATACCAAATCATTCACGACACAGTAAAAGCAATGCTCAGAGAACAATTTATAAACACACAGATACAAAAAGGAGGAAGAATGAAAACCAGCACATTAATAAATTTCCAGCAGTTAGAAAACGAGTATCATGGCCATCAATCGAAGAATGGTATCTATGCCAATGGATTACTGTGCAACACTGAAGAATAATGATGAATCTCTGAAACTCCTCAGAACATGAATGAACCTGGAGAACATTATGCTGAATGAAATTAGTGAATAACAAAAGAGCAAATATTGTATAACTATTGTAAAAGTTCAAGAAAAGATTATCATATTGAAAGTGACAACAAACAATCCCTCTACTTAGTATATATCCCCAAGAAACAAGAGCCAGGACATGAGCTCATATATGCACTTGCATCTTTATCGCAATACTATTTACAACAGCAAAAATGGAGACAGTCTAAATGCCCACCAATGGAAGAATGGATATATATATATAAAATATTATGCAATATTGGTACATATATACAATAAAATAGTATGTGATATTGAAGAATAGCAATAAATATGCAAAACACTTCATTACGTGGATGAAACTGGATCTCTGTTACTATATTTCCTCCTTCTTAGGTTTTGTAGTTGTCTTGATCATAGACTGACCTCCCAGATCACCTAATTTCATTCTTGTAGTTCTGTTCTGTTATGGACTCTTCCATTTCTGGACTGAGTTCCGGGTGGTGTTGCCACATATGTCAATCTCTGGTTGTTGTCTGTTCTTGTTGGTTCTTAGTTCAAATAACATCCTGGCTTGGCTTGAACTTTACAAAACCCCTTAATTTCTGTTTATCCAGAAATGTCCTGATTTCACAGTCATACTTGATTGACAACTTTGCTGGTTATATGATTCTTGGATGGTAGTTTTTCTCTTTCAGAGTTTTGTATATATCTCCCCATTGTATTCTTTGGCGGACACCATCCTGCGAATGGTGGACGCCATCCTGCCAAAGAGCAGAACTGCGAGAAGCCTTATGCATGAAAAGTTCATTGTTTAGCAGAGCGACAA
>NW_006408731.1:885903-893094 GCF_000296735.1 Chrysochloris asiatica | reverse complement strand
ACCAGAGCTCCTTTATGAGAGATATAGTAGGGAATAATAAAAATGAAAATTAAATATACTTTTAATTAGAAGTTACTTTTCTGCGCAAGGTCTCATACCAACATAAGAATTTCCTACAGACTCTTTAGCTCAGTTAATGTTGGGACAGTACAGAGTCAAAATGTATGAAACTACATAAAGTATTAAAGGAGAAGTTGAAATAAATGTAGGACTCAAATGACTAGAATTTGAATTAAAAATTTATCTTAAAAAAAAAACAAACAAAACTTCATATTTCTAAGCCTTTATTTTCTTGAAGTTGATTTTATAATGGTCTTACAGAATATATACTTGGCCTGAAAATCAAATAAGATTAGCCATTTAAGGAGAGTAATATACCAATGGTGTTGCTAAGTGCCGTTGTGTCGGTTCTGACTCATAGCAGCCCTGTATAGGGTTTCTGAGGAACGGCTGATGAGCTTGTACCACCAACCTTGCAGTTCAGAGCATTAACCAGCAGCCCCATACCAGCAGCAATTACATGTATAAAGGCTAGTCAGGAAAGCGAGGGACCACTCTGATTTAGAGGAAACAAAAGCATAGTCTTGAAGTAGATGGAATTTGAGGCAAGCATTAAAGATTCTCTAAGCTCTGAATTTGGCAAAAATCCAGGTAAAAGAGAGTGTGGCATACTTAGAGAAAGGAAAAACAAGCATAGATATAGAGTGCAAGTAACTTGCTTCAGGAAGTGAAAATGGGTTGATAAATGCAGACCAGAATAAATGTTCCTTAAATGGTATGTATAAATGTCCACTTTGTGGAAGGCAATGTGAAAAACCACCTCATGTGTCTGTTGGAAACTACTGTTTTGCTTTAGTTTAAAATAAAAAAAAATCAGAAAGTGCAGTATATTACTCAATCTTTCTTCCATAAGTGTCATTCACTAGGTAATGACTGAAAATTAGTGCAAAAACGAACACTAATTAATTCATCTTTCAAGACTAACTCAAAACATCCATTTAAAACTCTTTTATGTAAACTTGGCTTTATATAAACAAATAAGCTAGTAAATCGATGTAACTTTTTCCCTACTATATCTGTTCTGTTTTTGCAAAATAAAATATCTGGCTAATATGTATGCATCATAGAAACAACACATCACAATGATCAAGCATCAGAATATTTAGGCATATTAAATATTAATTGAACTACTTTAAGTGTCAAACTGTGTAGGTCAAACACGATAGACCGAAAATAGATTTTTTTATATTTAATATACATAGAAAAATAGGTTTCCTTCTAAACTATTTTTTTAATAAAGGGTGGTGGTGGTGGTGGTTATGTGTTATGGAGTCGGTTCTGACTCACAGCAACCCTGTATAGGGTTTCTGACGCTGTAAATCTTTACGAGAGCATGAAGCCTCATCTTTCTCCCGTGGAACTGGTAGTTTCGATTTGCTGACCTTGAGGTTAGGAGCCTGACTCGTAACCACTTAATTATTTTAAGCTCTCTTCTAGCAAGCAAGGTTGTATTCTCTACATATCACAAGTTGTTAGTGAGTCGTCCCTCAATATTGACATCACGTTCTTCATATAATCCAGTTTCTTGGTTTATTTGCTCAGCATACAGATTGTATAAATATGGTGAAAGGATAAAACCCTGCCTCACACCTTCCCTGATTTTAAACCATTCAGTATCCTTTTGTTCTGTTAGAACTGCTTCTTGTTCTATATATATGTTCCTTATGAACATAATTTGATGTTCTGGAATATCCACTCTTCACAACATTATATATATAGCTTGTCATGATCCTCACAGTCAAAAGGGTTTGCCTAGTCAGTAAAGCACAAATAGACATGTTTCTGGTATTCTGTGCTTTCAGCCAAGATCCATTTGATGTCAGCAATTGTATCCTTAGTTCCATGTCCTCTTCTGAATCTAGCTTGAATTTCTGGCAGTTCTCTGTTGACGTATTGTTGCAATCATTTTTAGATTATTTTAAGCAAAGTTTTACTTACATGTAATATTCTGTCTATAGTATATTCAATATATATTCTCCAGCATTAAAATGCATAAATACTTCTTTGTTCCATATATACTGTCCAGTTTTCACATGCATATGAAGCAATTAAAATTACCATGACTTGAGTCAGGCATACTTTACACATTTTTGCCTTTTAAGATTGAAAAAAAAAGTTTGGTTTTTTTTTTTTTTTTTGGTAAGAATCTTAAAGAGACCTTTGCCATACATTTACTCATTGCAATGCATTTGATTTCTTCATTGTTGCTTACATGTACATTGATTGTTGATTCAACTAGAATAAGCTTATTGACAACTTCAGGTTTTTTCACCATTTATCATGATGTTGTTTAGGCGCCCAGTGGTAATGCCTTTTATTTCCCTCACATTCAGATAATATCCATGCTGAAGGCTGTAGACTTTTCCCTTCATCAGTAAGTGCTTCAAATAGTCTTCATTTTTAGCAAACAAAATGGTTCCATTTGTGTATCACAGACGGTTAATGAGTCTCCAAATCTGATGTTGCATTCTTCATACAGTCCAGCTTCTCAGATTGTTTAGCACACAAATTAAATAAAGTGATAGGATTAAATCCTGTTGCATAATTTATTAAATTTTATACCATGCAGTATCCTATGTTCTATATGAATAACTTGCTTAAGATCCATGTACTCTTTTTATAAAAATATTGGTGACAATGTGCACAATCAAATGTATCCATTCACAATTTCTACATGTACAGTTTCATGACATTGGTTACATATTGTTACATTACCATTAATTTGGGCTGTCTTAAAGTTCTCATCTGTGTTTTACATTAACTGTTGTCAATTTGAATTCGTAACTCTGTAAGATCGTAATTTTTTTGTTAATTCAGGAAAATATTGCCCAATGTTAATGAAGCTGGCACAGCCAAGAGGTATTTAAAAAGGTATGACAGAGACTAAATATGATATTGTGGATAGATACAGAGACAGATGAAACAGAAAAAGGACACTAGGGAAAAGGTAATACAATCCAAATAAGTTATGAGTTCAGTTAATAATAAAGCATCAACATTGCTTCGTTAGCCATGAAGAATATACTGTAGGATGTTGACAATAAGGAAGACAGTTTACGGTTAGATGGAAATTGATCTAAACATGTAACAGTTTAAAATGAGGCACAGATAAGTGCAGTCATCTCCAGCTGATTCCGACAACAGTCAAACATATCTATCAGTTGGCACTTAGACTGAGATAATCTCACACAGGTGTGAGCATGTGTGTGTGTGTATGTGTGTGTGTGTAAGTTACAGGAGACTTACTGTCCTTTATCCAGGGCTTTGGGTGAAAAAAACCCTCCATTCTGCATTCTACCTTTCAGAAATATCTCCTGACTTTCTAGTGGGCTTTAGTAAATTGTGAAAGCCAAAATTATGGTACAACAAATGACCAAGTAAGTGACTTGCAATGCCCACCATAATCAGGATTTTATACATAATCACTCAGTCCTCAAGGGGAAGTTGTGTATGTAAGAAAAGATTTGAGCAAGGTTCCTAAAAGCATGAGTAAGTTGCATTTCAAGGTAGGCAACATTCCTCATATGTTTACTGCTGCTGTAGAATCCCCTCTTCCTCTTTTTATACTTGTAGTCTGTGAGGAGTTCTCCATGGTCCAAAGAGATGGAAAAACTACACCAACTTATATGGAAAGGAAAGATACCCCAGATAATTAAAAGACTACTAAAGAAGAACACAGTAGATGCTCTCACACTGCTGAATCTCAAAACCTACTTTGCAACCATGGCAGTCAAAACAGCCTTTTATTGATACAATGACAGACTCATAGACCAATGGATCATAATGGAAGTCCAGAAGTAAATCTACCTATCTATGGATAGGTGATCTTTGACAAAGGGCTAAAATCCATTAAATTTTCAGAAAGGGTGATTTTTTTCTTGTACCCCACATTACCCTGGTGAGCAGAGGCATGCCTAGCCCCTATCTGCATACGCCCTCACATACACCCGCAGTGAAGCTCCTGCTCTCTGGGCAGTCAGAACCACTTGGTGGTGAGCCGCACAATTGTGACCTGCTTCAAAGTGAGTTGGGAGCTATCTGCACCAACCCTAGTCCCAGGATACAGGTGAGATCTCCTCCTGATCTGCAGAGCCAGTTCTGGACAGCTCTGGAATACCAGAAACTCTGGCCCCCAGCTGCCCTGAGGCCCAAAAGACCTTGATCCCAGCTTCTTTAGAGTCTGCATCAACTGCTTCAGATTGGGTGCCCCAAACAAAAAACACTTACGTCTTTAGGAACTTCATCTAGGGCCAAGCACCACCTCTCATCCATTGTCCACCCACCATGTAAGCTCCTTAGCTGACAGGATCCTCCAGAGTGTTCTCCTTCTTTGGTTCGGCATCTGTGCTGTGTTTTCCCTTTCCTTGTTTTTGTTTGTTTATTCTTTCTGCCCCTTCTTTCTCTCTTTACTTTCCCTTACCTTTTATCCGTTCTATTTCTGCTTTCATTGTTTCCTTTTTTCTTCTGTTTCTCTTCCTTGTTCCCAGCTTCTTTGTTCCTTTTTTTGATCATGAATTTTTTTTTTTTTTAAGTTTTTATTGTGAATTGAGTGAAAGTTTACAGGGAAGATTATCAGTTTTATTTTCAATTGTGTTGTAATGATTACAATCCCCTCCATGTACCATTAGTCAATCATGTTTACCTCCATCCCACCCCCCTGCCTTTTTTTGATGTAAACATACAAAATAGAAAATACATATTCATTTAAATGTCCTTAGGGCAAACTTTGCAAGCCAGCCTCCTGTCAGCAGGCACAAGCCTTTCACAGTCTATGGGCCTAGAGTCCTCAGCTGCTTTCTCTATATATACCATCACCTCTGCAACTGTCTCTGTTGTCACAGCTTTTCTGGTTAGGCTCCCATGCTCTTTCCTCTTGATGGTCCTAGGGTCCTCTGTTCCTGAAATGAAAGATTAACTGCTCCCCTTTTTGGTTACACATCTTCTACATTTACAGTTGTGACAATCACAATTAGTCCTGATAACAATCACACATAATCGAATCGTAAACTCCTATCCCCAGCCTCCCCCATCCCGTTTCACCAGACCCATCTGGAAAAGAGGAAAATGATTCAATGGAGATTCTAACTTACCTGCCTTGTTCTGAAACTAAGCACACTCATGAAAGCTTGTAAGTCAGCCACTTTGTACCTTTATAGCCCCCCATTTTTGATAGCCAATGTCTAAGTTGCTATCAATACAGTGTACTAAGGAAGCAATCTTGATCTTGATATGAAGAGTCCTTCGGTTTTGGTTGGAATTTGAACAAGTTCCTCTATTGATTTCTATTTTTCCTGTAGGTCTTTCTTTCAAGAAGTATCTTCTATTCTTCTAGCCACTCCAGGCTGGTCTGCTTGTCCTGTCAAGTGGAAATTTCCCATCTCTGAAGATCTAGATGTGATTCAGGGTTCCACCTATAGTCTTATGTATTGCAGAGGCTCCGCAGGAAGCCTCCTTCACTGGGCACATTGTAGTTCCATTTTAGATATTCCAATCAGTTATAGGCAGAAGACGGACTTTCTATGGTGATGTTTCTGGCTATTCCTTTCTCTCCCCCTCCAGTGTCTATTTTATAATGTAATGCAAGGAAAACCAAGATTCAAGAGACAGCCAAGCATCTTAACATTATTTCCTGCTTCTCCCCATTCCAACCATGTCTCAGTCTCTGTATCCCAGAGCCCTGCTATTCCAAGGTTGTGCATACATCACTCTTTACCTCTGTCCCACTTAGCTCATTCAAACTTGCTTAATTGTTCTTCCATCTGCTTTGTTCTTCCATGAGACATAGCTTACAAACAAAGACAAAAATTGACTACATATCAAAGGATGAAAAAAATATCAAGCTAACAGCAATAAATAGGAGCAGGAGTAGCAATATTAATTTCTGATAAAATAGACTAAGATAAAAGCTAACATAAGAAAAAAAGGACAAATCTTGTAACAAAAGGTTCATTGAACAAGAGGTCATAACTATATAAATATGTTTGCTCCCAATGAGAGAAACACCACTCATTTGTCAGTTTGTCATACGGTGGTGGATTGTGTGTTGCTGTGATTCTGGAAGATATGCTACCAGTATTTTAAGTACCAGCAGGTCACCTATGGTGGACAGGATTCAGCTGAGCTTCCAGATGAAGACAGACGAGGATGAAAAAGAGCTGGACTGCTTCCAAATATTTCATCAATGAAAACCTTATTAATAGTAGTGGAAGACTGTCAGCACCAGAATATTGAAAAATGATGAAGAATACCAGAATATTGTTGATATAGTGCCAGAAGATGAAGTCCTCAGGTTGGAAGACACTCAAAATGAGACTGGTGAAGAGCTACTTCCTCAATGGAGAGTTGATGGTGAATAAGCAAATAGAATAAAGTATTCAGGATGTTCATTTTCCTAATGGGCAAAAACTGAAAATGAAGAGAAACAACTGTAAACATCCACTAATAACTGGAACATGAAATGTATGAAGTACGGATCTAAGAAAACTGGAAATAGTAAAAAATTAAATAGAATACATAAATATTGATATCTGTGCATAAAAGGACTGGTATTGACCATTTTGAATATGACAATTACATGGTTTATTATGCCAGGAATGAAATTGAAGAGGAATGGCATTACACTCATCATCAAAAACAACATATCAAGATCTACCTTGACGTACAATGCTGTGATAGGATATCCTTGTGCCTACAGGGAAGACCAATCAATACAACTATTATTCAGATTTATGCACCAACCACTAAAGGCAGTGATGATGAAAGTGAAAAATTCTACCAACTTCTACAGTCTGAAATTGATCAAACATGCAATCAAGATGTATTGATAATTGCTGGTGATTGGAATGCAAAGGTTGGAAACAAAGAGGAAGCATCAGTAGTTGGAAAATATGGTCTTGGTAGTAGAAATGATGCTGGAGATGACATTATAGAATTTTGCAAGACCAATGACTTGTTCATTGCAAATATCTTTTATAAACAACACAAAAGATTACTATACACATGGACCTCACCAAATGGAATATACAGAAATCAAATTCTATATAGCTGGAAAGAGATGGTGGAAAAGCTCCATATCATCAGCCAAAACAAGGCCAGGGGCAGATTGTGGAACAGACCATCCACTGTTCATAT
>NW_006408731.1:869067-879088 GCF_000296735.1 Chrysochloris asiatica | reverse complement strand
CACAGAAGGCAGACGTTATCAAGGTAACTAAGGAGTAACTAAGGTGTATAGAGACGCAGGAATGTTTGGTGATCTTGTGTTCCTCTGGTACTGTTGATGTAACAATATAATATTTGATTGATTTGTAACTGCCTGTACATGACTGTTATGAGATCATAGTATATTCTAAATGGGATATAAGAAGCAACAGTTTTGAAATGAACAGGCAGTCAGTCGGAGAGTCATCAGAAGAGAGCCATTATCATCATCTGCCTGAGACTCAAAATGACCCATTGACTCTTTGAGTTTGTTTGTTTTTTTAAATTTTTTTTTTCATTCGCCGACTCCACATCCTCCTCTCGAGAGTTTGTTTGAGATACTTTGTCTCACTTCTGTATGTGAGCTGAAAATTTCTGCTGCTTTTTAGGCAATGTGGTGTTGTTACATTTGTAGTAATTAGATGACTATATGATGGTATATTCTTATGCAGGCTCCAATTGCCTCCTGGGAGGTGTGATCAGGAGATACGATTCTCTGTTCACTGCTCTTGCAGCTCACTTCAGAGTTTTTAGCAGGTGTTGGTTGTAAACACCGCTCTGGTATATAGCAGCTTGTATTGGCTCTTGCCCTGTTGGTGAGGTTTTACAGGGTGCAACTGTAGCTTGGCTGCATGGCCACAGTTGCTGTCTTTCATCAGATTAGGGATGAAGAAAAAGTTCTCCACAAGACAGGGGGGTCAAAATTCAAGACTGAAAACCAAAGGCAAACATCATAAAGATCCCGGGAAAAAAATCTATATAAAGCTGAAAAACAAAGAGAAAAAGAAAGATGGGAAAATGAATAATTCTTCAACACTACCTAATGGACTCTTCTTCAAAGCTGAGAAATTCCTGCTGTGTCAATGTGATCTGATTCAGGCTTTCCTTTTTCTCCCTCCCCTCAAGTACTTTTAGCTGATGTTCTTAGTGAGAACCAACCTAGGGCTGTCCAGATCCAATTTAGAAGACTCCTGGATATGTTTCTTCTTCATTCTCCTGTGCACAGTACAGCTTCTTCCTTTATGCAGCACAGAACAGTGCCAATCCTGCATGTTGCAAAACCTTGCATTTGCAATGTAGGACCTTCCCTGAGGGTGTCTACTTGTGCAAGTCTCCCCTCTGGTCACCAGCACAGAGATGAATAAACAGAAAGAATCAAAAGAAAAGGTGTGATAAGTAAAACAAACAAACAAAACACTTTTACCCATTTCTGCAGATCACTCACTGGTTCCTGAACTGGGAGCACTCGGTTGTTCTTCTCTCCACTCACTCCCATTCAAAATTACTGTGGCAGAACATATCAGCTGCCCTGGATCAGAAGTCACCTCCTTTCTTATTTCTGTTCCAAATCTTAACTCCCAGAAACACTGGAACCACTTATTTATCACTTTATCTGAAGTTCAGAGTTCCAGTACAGTCCTCTGAATCCGTTTCTCCAGTTTTCCGTGCTTTCACTGATGGGGGTTTTACAGTCTTTCTGCCTAACCCACCATCAAGCCCTGCCCCCACTAGCCCTCATTGTTTTAAAAGTATTTTTATTCTACCATTTAAGTTTTATTAGTCTGCAAAGGTGAGCCTTTCCGTGTTATTTTAAAGTAAAACAGTAATAAAAAATAATCAAGGTGATTTTTTTCAATCTGTAGGAAATATGTTATTTAGTTATGACTTTGTTATTAAGTGCCATCAAGTTAGTTTAGATTCATAGTGACCCTATATTCAGTTTATGAGGAATGGCTGGTAGATCTGAATCACTGATATTGTAGTTCAAACTGACCTTGTGGTCAAGTGCCTATCCTACAGCACTCTAAATTTTTTCAATACACTTTGCATCTTGAAATGCAGTATCCTTGAGACAATTTACATTATTGGAATTTAGCAGAATTTCAAAGGTTAAAAAGTATGCTTTTATACAGAATTAAGGAAGTCCTGGTGTGGCACTATGGGGTAATGCACTGGACTGCAAGGTAGGTTTGAAAGGTCAGCATTTCAAGCTCTCCAACCACTCCTTGGAAACCCTACAGGGTCGCTCTGAGTTGGAACCAACTAAACAGCAGTTATAACAATTGACTTCTGGTGCGGCACTATAAGATTAGCACTGGAGAATGAACCACAAGGCTGATGGTTCAAACCCAGCAGTTTCTCCTCTGAAATCCTATACAGGATTGCTATTAGTCAGAACCAACTCTTTGGCACTTAGGAACAAGATAAAGTAAGGATTAGCACATCTTACCTCAGAGTGAGATACTTTTACTAGAATAATACTGACATATGAAGCATAAACTGACATGAGAATGGATAGAGATGGCTTATAAGGTTTATGATTTCTTCAATTACATGTTTGTTTGTTTGTTTGTTTTTGAGGCTTTTTAGCCACACACAGATGCACAGGTTTTCTTTGCAAATATCAGTTAACACACTTTCAGTTGAAAAATGTAAGATTCAACTTTTCTGAGTGCCTGTTAGGTGCTGTAACAAAAATGAACAAGTTGAAAATTGAGAAGCCGCACATTGCTCCAGAACTGGGGGTAGGAGACCCTGTGATACTGAGCCTGTGATTAAGCCACACTTTAGAAAGGGCTGAACCTGAACCTCATGGATGAGGGACTGATGAAATTGCATTGGGAGTTCACTCAGGACAGAAGCCTGTGCCCTACCTGTAGGGGAAGAAAATGAGGTAATGACACGGACCCTGAGCTCCAAGGTTTACTTTATCTATATTTAATATAAATATTGTATTGTCATATACTTGTAGAAAATACATCATTTCTCCTTAAATTTTCTGGAGAAAAATATTCTTTACTTATTGTCTTGGTTATCTAGTACTGCTGTAACAGAAATACAAGTGGGTAACTATCGTAGGCTGAGATTTCTAGAGAAGCAAAACCAGTGAAACATATGTAAGTATAAAGAGAAATTTATTATCAAGGAAATAGCTTACATCTGCAGACTCCCAGGTCCCCAGTGATTCTTTCCCACATGTCCATTATACTGGGAACAGGCCACACCCTCAAGGAAGCATCTCTTCAGTTGACTGGCTGCTCATATCCACTCATCACAGAGCTTCTATTAGGTTTCATCATCATGGGATGAAACATCTTAACTGCTATATAATGGGAATCCTGGCCTAGTCAAGTTGACATAGAACCCTAACTATTACAGTGGTTTATTGTTTTTGAATTTTCCATCTGACTTTATTTTCAAATATACTTTCTTTAAAAAAAAAAACAAAAAACTTTCTGCGGATATAACAAATATCAGCATAAGGAAATCCAATTATGCAAAAAGTACTACAACTAGTCTGGGGTAGCTATATTAATTTTTGGTAGCATACATGAAGTGGCACTACTTATGTACACAGTAACTATAAGGTAACTAACATGAAACCACAGAACCGTGACTTTGCCACAGCTGCATGGACTTGGGCCTTTCTGGCTGAGCACATTTTCAAAAACTTGGATGCCCATTTCAGAGCTGCGCCAATGAAACACACTTATGAGCAAAGTTCTGAAGCAGTGACTCACCAGAGTATCCTGCAGCTGACAGGTAATATGCAGGATATGTTAGTTATAAAGTAGTTAAAGCTGAATCCACAAAAGCTACCAACTTTTTCTCTTTGTAGAAAGAAGCAAGAAGTTAACAAATTCCTTGAATTAGCACCTGGTATATCAGGTGGGAGTGCAGAGGATGGCTGTTAGAGCAGTGTCAGAGGGGCCCTGGTGGGCCAGAGGGGTTGGACATCATCAGCAATCATGGTTGGCTTCTTAAATACTGGTAGCAAGATGACTTCTGATTGTAATCTTAGATAAACTGTGGATAAATGAAAAAGGCTAGTAATCATACACTAAGATTAATACACAGCACTTCAACATTAACCACATAAGGGCTGTGCTTGCAACGAGGTTTCACAAGACAAGGCATCCAGATTTTTTCTTCCCACATCTGGTTTGCAGAGCTGCTCTTGTGGTCATTAAAAAAACTGTCTCACTCCGTCTTTGGTCTTTGTTGAACACTCCATGTACCCCAAAGCAACAATCCTATTTGCCATATCTCTGCTTTCTTTAGGTTTGACCAGCTCCTGCTTCATCTTGGCTTGCTCCTGTCTTGTGTGCTTATCAATCTGAAGATCCATCTTGTTCCAAGGATGATGGGAACATTGGGACAGAAATGCCCGACTTCCAGGGTCAATGTCTCTGTGATGTTTTCTAACCTATCAGGGCTATCGATGGAGAAACACACCAGTATAACATCAATGTTTGGGTAGACGAGGGGCCTCAGACGATCATAATCTTCCTGTCCAGGAAGGCCAACTCTACCTGCTTTCCATCCACTTCAATATCTGCCACATAGTTCTTAAACACTGTGGGCACATACACCTCTGGGAACTGATCCTTGCTGAAGACTATGAGAGCAAACAGATCTTGCCACAAGCTCTATCATGAACAATCACCAGTTTATTCCTTAATAAGTATACTGCGAGATGCACAGTCTGTGTGGCAGAAGTTCTACAAAGTACCTTGAATTTCTCAGATGAAGGGCACTCTTGTGTCAAATCCAAGTCCGGCCTCTTCGTACCATGGACGGCCACTCCGAGAGTCCCAAGCTCGAAATGGCAGCGGGTTGCTGAAGAGGTGGCAGCAGACTAATAAGAGAACCAAAGGAGGGCAACGGGCGGTGGTTGGAGAGCTTGAGTGAGCGAGGGTGGGCAGCAGCCTAAATAAATAAAAATTTATCTTCTCTTAGGTTTGTATTTGTTGTTAAGTACTAGAAGTCTGAATTCAGGTACCACATCTTAGGGAAGAGTTTTTCTTTGTCGGTTCTGGAGGAAGGTTTGTGCCTCTTAAGTTTCTGCTTCCTGGTTTCTTGCTGATGTTTGCTGTCAAATCAGTACTGACACATTGCCACACTATACAGGATTTCTGAGGCTGTAAATCTTTATGAGAGCAGAAATCCTCATCTTTCTCTGAAGGAGCAGCTGGTGAGTTCAAACTGCTGACCTTGGGGTTAGCAGCCCAACATGCAATCCATGCACTACCTTCTACCTTGGAGACCCTATGTGTCTTGGCATCTCTCTTCCCCCATCACTTTCTTGTTTAATCTATTTGTATCTCAAGAGATTGACTCAAGATACACCCCTCCACTAATGCTGCCTCATTAACATAATAGGATTATACTAATAGGAATATTGTTGTGTGATATCAGGTCAGTTCCAACTCATAGCAAGCCTGTACAGGGTTTCCAAAAACAGCTGGTGGGTTTGAACTGTTGACCCTGTGGTTACCTGTCCTGTGCTGATCCTACAGTGCTGCACCAGGTCTCACACACAGGCACAGAGGTTAGGATTTACAACACATATTTTTGGGGTACATATTTCAACCCATAACAGACAGTCCAGGTCTGTATCTTCTGGAATAGGGAAAACTGACCAGGGAAGAGACACAGGTCATTATTGGGAGGGCATCCTGATGGGCAAGAGTGGGCTAATCTTCCCACATCCTTCTATTACGATGACAGGAACACAGACATAAGTTGTTGAAACAGAACTCAGGGATTCTTCAAGATACATCTTTTATCACTGAATTCTACGCATATTCTACAGAAGAAGAGAATCACAAACAAATTCAGGTCAGTCATTTTAGGTATTAATACTATGAAAAACAGTCCACTGCAATATTAAACCCAAAGAATCCTCATAACTCAGTCATATTCCCTCTGCCCCAATGGTCCCCTTGATTAAAAACCTCCAGGGTCTCACCTTTAGAAGCAATGAGAGACGTATCAGAGCCCTAGGCATTGTCAATATCTGGAGATGAACAAAAACAGGATCTGGTTAGGGCTCACAGGAGCTAAGACCAGGAAACTGGGAATTATAGGGTGAGGCGAGACTACCCTATTGGCTCCCATCTACACTACCCCAAGGGTCTCCGAGTCCCTCCCTTCATACTTACGTGCAGCTTGAATGTTACTCTCTCTTTTTCCACCTGTAAGAAGATAGTGTTCTGTAAGGGACTGGGGAGGTGGTAGGACCACCAGGTCCTAGAAGAGCTGTTTTGTCCTGGCCCCCAGGGAAGTGTCCAGAACTGCAAATGCATACCCACAGCAGGAAAAGTAACCACGAGAAAAGATGTGCAGGGACTGGACCAACCACCTTCCCAGAAATTTGTCCTCATCAGGAACCTTCCCCTGTATCCTGTGACTCAGGGAGTCAGGTCTCCACACCAGAACCATTAAGGTGGAAGATTTCTCCTTCATTTTCACATACATTTTATGGAAGAGTAATTGTTAGCACACAAGGCCCCAGATAAGGTCATAACGTGTATGGATGGTACCTCTGCAATGCGGTAGGAGATGGCAAGGAGATAGCAAATCTCCTACCTGGGACTTGAAATCCACCCGTGGGACAAAAATTCAGACCCCCACCCCTATCTCTCTACCTGAGCTCTTCTTCCTCCAAATCACAGCTCCAATGATAATTACAGTGACCACAATTCCCATGACAACCGGGATAGAAATGACTTCCTTCATAGGGGTGGAAGGCTGAGAAGACAGTTCTGAAAAGAGAAGGAAGGTGAGGAGTCTTGACTCCTTGAAAGTCTAAAGAAAGGCTCCTACTTTCCCTAAGAAGAGATTTCATCCTTCTCCCTTTACTTACTCCATCTTAGAATGCGGGGCTCAGAGAGCCCCTCGTGCTGCACATGGCATGTGTATCTCTCTTCCTTTCCAGCAGGAACCACCACAGCTGCCCACTTCTGGAAGGTCCCATCCCCTGATGGCCTGGTCTCCACAAGCTCTGTGTCCTGGGTCTGTTCCTCTCCATCCAGGTGCCAGGTAAGGGTAATAGCAGAAGGGTAGAAGCCCAGGGCCCAGCACCTCAGTGTGACCTCACGGTCAGAGATGGGGTGGTGAGTAACATGTGTCTTTGGAGGGTCTGAGGGAATGAAAAAATTCAAGAACTTTCCATTACTTCCATGGACCACTTGAGTAAGGCTCATGTGATCATCCTGAGAATGGACAGGACAATTGGGGGTTGGGAGGCGTGTGCCAAACCCAGACACCAGCCTGGACTAAGCACCCGAGATCATCTCCTATTCCTTAGAAAGTTCTAGAATCAGGTTAAGGCAGCTCAGAGTAGGAGGCACCAAATTTCTGAGGGGGAGTACAGAGACTTCTAGTTTTGACTTGGGTGGAGGCAAAGAAACTTAGTAAAACTACGGGAGTGGAATGGAGAACAAAGCTTGAGGAAGAAAGTCCCTGGTGGTTTCAAAGGTCCATTCCAGGATCAAAGGAACTGCTGATCAGTCAGGAATCTTCTCGCCTATAATTCCCAGTGGAACAAGCTTAAAACACTTGACAGCTAATCAAAAGGTTATCAATCCCTCAACTGTTGAACAAGAGAAAGATGTGGCAGACTGATTCCGTAAAGATTTATAGCCTTGGAAATCTTATGAAGGGACTTCTTGCAAGATTGGTGAACCAGACAGACACACTATCCAGATTCTCTACAAAAAAGTCACAGGACCAAGAGAAACAGATACGGACATAATGCTGGAACCATGAGTTTCAGGGGAAAGGACCAACTAGAAGAAGCTGAACAAAAGCAATGAATGAGGAGACAAACAGAAAAGTGAATTATTAGGTGACCTGACATAGCACAGCCATTTTGAAGTTTTGCAAGCAGTATTTGATAGGGGAAGTAGTCAGATAATCGGTTCCACTCTCCCCTCAAACCAAATCCACTGCCAGTGAGTGTGTAGGGTTTCTGAGGTTGCATATCTTTATGGGAGTAGAAAGCCTCCTTTTTCTTCCATGAAGCAACTGATGGGTTTGGATTGTGGATCTTGCCATTAGCTGTCCAGTGCTTATCCAACAGCATCACCAGGGCTCCTTCCACTTGCCCAGGACCATACAAATATCCACACCAGTCAACAGTGACTAGGTTAGGTGTTCCCTTTGTTCCCCACACCCTTCTGGTAACCAGAAGCATGGCCAGTGCCCATTTCACATAGCCCCTGTTCTGTCTGATGGCAGAGAAACGATTCTTGTGGATAGGGCACACATTTTCCACCTCCTTGGACTAGTGGGATTTTCTATGTCAGCAGACACCTTGCTCCAAGCCACCTTTGGGACAGGCAGGAACTTGTTCCGGGATAAGGTGCCCTAACCCAGCTCCTCTAGGGGCCAGGAGTCTTGACTCCAGACACTTTCTATGCTGGCAGAGAGATACTCCATCTAGGAGAAGGCAATATGCACTCCCTCTGCCCTGCCCATAACTTCCTTGGCCAGCAGAGGGCACCAACCTGTACTGCAGGCTCTGCTCTCTTCTCTTTCCCAATTTTCTCCTTTCTGTGCCTTCACCCGGTTTTCTCTTCTTTTTCCCTATCTCTCTCTTTTTTTAAAAATCTTTTTCTGTGTTCTTTCTTCTTTTTTATTCCTCCTCTTCTTTTCCTGTATTTTTTCTGTTTCTTCTTTACTATTCTTTTATTTCCCACTTCCTAGTTTTATTGTTTTCCTTTCCCTTTTTAAAAAAGTTATTAATTTTCTTCTTGTTGCTTGATTTTCCCTTGATTTTTAAAAAGCTCTCTTCTTGCTGTTTGTTTTTTCCACCTTGTCCCACCCTTAGTGAGGCAGCAACCACGTCCACACTGCCCAATCACACCTGCACCTCTCAGAGCCCCACCCATGGGATCAGGGCTACCTCGCACTGCAACACCTGATCAACAATAGATGGCGGTGACCACTGGCACAACACACCCTCAACTTCACTATAAGAAGAATAAACAGAGAACTGCATACACAGTCTCACCTTGTGTCACACTCAGCAGAAGACCGGTGGTGAATGCTGAAGAATACATCAGCATATGGTCACCAGTTAAATACAAATACAACAACATCACAATGTCTTGGGTAGAAGAGACAATTTACGTTCACATGAGGAAACAAGACAGTGGCTCAGACCAAAATACACCACCAGAAAATATTTTGTTAAAGAAAAGGCATTAGAACTGCTGGATAAAGAATTTAAAACAATAATATTTTGGCACTTTCACTGAATTGAGAGAAAGCTTGGCAAAGGTGCATATGAAATCAAGGAAAACAAAGACAAAACTCTAGAATAATACAGAAAAACACTACAAAAACAAACTGACGAAAAAATTAAAAATTAGAAACAGTCAAAAATAGCAAATAACAACTCAGAAGATTAATACTAAGATTTCAGAAGTACATAATGCATTGAAAGAGCAAAGGAGTAGAACTGAGTCAGTGTAAAACCGAATTAGTGAGATTGAAACCAATCTCTCAGTACTGATCTATAGGAGTCCTGGTGTGACGTCGTAGGATAAACATTAGATCTCGTGGTCAATTTGATTTGTAAGGTCAGCAGTTCCAACTCATCTGCTGCTCCACGGGAACCCTATACAGGGTGGCTATGAGTCAGAACTCACTCAGAGGCACTTAACAACAACATAGGAACAATCAATCAGGAAAATTTTTTTTTTGTAATTATGAAAGCCTAAACATTATGTGGGATACCATTAAGAGTAATAATTTCATACTAAAGGGGGGATTTCTATGCTGGTTTCTGGGATGTGCGGGGTGGGATGAGGGGAGGGAGGGGAAGGTGGAACACAGGGCACAGAATAGACTCAGGATAGTTTGGGTGCTAGGAAAGGGGGCAGTATACAAGAAGGGGGAGGGGAATGGGATAACAATTAGGCAGGCTTGCATGGGCTAAGTGGGACAGAGGTAAAGAATGATGTATGCACAACCTTGGAACAACAAGCTCTGGGATACAGGGATTGAGACATGGTTGAAATGGGGAAATAATATTAAGATACTTGGCTGTCTTTGAATCTTGGTTTCCCTTGCATACCCATTATAAAATAGACACTGGAGGGGGAGAGAAAGAAATATCCATAGAAAGCTTGTAAGTCTGTCTTCTGTCTATAACTCATTGGAATACCTAAAATGGGGCTACAATGTGCCCAGTGAAGGAGGCTTCCTGCAGA
>NW_006408731.1:866470-868202 GCF_000296735.1 Chrysochloris asiatica | reverse complement strand
GGAAATGCAGATAGGTCTCTTGTGATACAATAGTGAATAATTGTTATCAGGACTGATTGTGAGGGTTGGAAATGTAAAGGTAGATGTTTTGTAGCAAAGAGGGGAGTGACGAACTTTGCAGTCTAGGAGTGGAGGTCCCTGGGACCATCATGGGAGAAGAGCGGCAAGCAGGACCCCTACCCAGAGAAGCAGTGATGCCAGAGATGTAGGGAGAGATGATGACATGGAGAGATGGAGCTGCTGGGGACTTGAGATTCAGAAAGGGAAAAGTTCTGTGTGCTTATGATTGGGGTGGGGGCAGGCTTGCAGGGTATACCCTTTGGTTGGTTGATGACGCATAGAGGGGATTGTAACCTTGACAATGAAATGGTATACAACAGGATGAATGTAAAACTAATGTTCTCCCATGTAACTTCATATAATTCCCAATTAAAAAAAAAAACAGTAATAATTTGTGAGTGACTGGAAAGCAAACATTTTCACAAAAGTAAACCACACATACACAGAAAATTGTAAAAGTTGTTGGAAACTTCCCTAATATCATGAAAATCGAGAAAACAATGCATTCAACAAGCTCAACAAACTCCACACAGTGTAAACCCCTAAAGAAAATCACCATGACATATTATAATACAAATTTCCAAACCAAAGACAATGAAATAATCCTGATAAAAACTTGGGAAATCCAAATAGTTACTTACTATGGAGAACCAATTAGATTAAGATTTTATTTCTTGGCAGAAATAATTCAGGCAAGAAGGTCATAAGCACTGAATTTCAAAGGGAACCTGTGAGCTGGTGGCCAACTGGGTCTACTTGAGAGTGGAAGTGGGGGAAATGCAGCAATGAAAATACAGGCTGAGTTTGGCCATATGCCATTGATGCCCATTGACCTTGAGATGAGAAAAAGAAGAGGAAGGCCTGGTTGGTCTGAAGTTTAGGGAGATGTGTGAATTCTGACTCCATAGGCACTGATCTAGCCATCAGGGGATAGAGCTGAGAGCAAAGCCGCCAGCTGGTCTGAGGTGCAGGGAAGCATGTATGAACTTCTAAACTTGCAGACAATACCAATTTGACCTGACTTGGATGTTTAGCTGACCAGGACTCAACCAGATGAGGATAAAGATGCTTTATATATATATAATCGCTACAATTAGATGAACTGGACCTTTGCTCAAAATTTCAACTGGAACAGAAGAATTCTTCATATCAAGGATCAAGTTTGCCTCCTCAGTACACTGGGTTGATAGGGATTGGCAATCTAGACATTGGCTATCAAAAATGGGGGGCTGGAACATCATGAAGTGGCTGGTTTACAAGCGTTTATGAATGTGCTTACTTCCAGAACAAGGGGGGTAAGGTAGAATCCCAACTGACTAGTTTTCTTCTTTTCCAGCTGGATCTGGTGCAAGAGGATGGGTGATGACGCTGATAGGATTTTATGTTTCATTTGTGAGTAACTGTTTTCAGGATTACTTGTGATTGGCACAACTGTAATTGCAGAAGATGTGCAATTAAAAGGAAAGAGCAGTTAATCTTTCATTTTAGGAACAGACGATCCCAGAACAATAATTAAGAAGGAAGAGCATGAGTGGATCATGAGATCCTACCTAGAAAAGCGGCAACAGCACAGATGGTGGCAGAGGCGATGGCATGGAGGTATAGAGCAGCTGCAGGCTCTAGGCCCCATGGACTGAGTAGGGCTGTGTGCCTGCAAGCAGGTGGCTGGCTG
>NW_006408731.1:864161-865620 GCF_000296735.1 Chrysochloris asiatica | reverse complement strand
GGAGAGAGTTATCATCATTGAGATGAAATAGAGCATATAATTTGTTGAATGTAAAGCTGATGATCTTGTCTGTTAACCTTCACTCAATTCACAATAAAAAGTTACAGGAAAAAAAACAGACACATATAAAGCTCTGAAAGAAAGAAAAGGCCAACCAAGAATTACATACCCGTGGAAACTGTGCCTCAAATACGATGGCAAAATTAGGATTTTTCCAGATAAACAGAAATTACAGGAATTTGTAGAAACCAAAGCAACCTTACAAGAAAGATTAAAGGGAGCTATTTGAACAGAGAACCAATAATAGCACAACCTGGTATTAACATTCATGATAACATCACCCAGAAACCAACCCAGATTGGATAGTGAAGGTCCAAGCACTCCAAAATGGCCTCACTCTTGCTAAGCACAACAGCTTCACTTAGAATTACCTCCTGTAGTAATACTGTCCTGTTTGCTAAGTCATTGTGGTTTGGGTGCAGACCTTAGATTTACATCTTAATGCAAATGGTCTAGAGCCCCCTCAAGATTACAATAACTGGATGGGCTAGTCCCAGAATTTAAGCAGATAGTCCAGTTCCCCATTAATTCTGAAAATGAGACCAATTGCAATAATAACAATGTCCTTTAAGCAACAGCCATAGGAGAAATGGCCTGCTTACTTAGGAGTACAAAAGAGCTTGAGGAGTCCCCAGTAGTTCGCAAAAAAACAGGGAAGCAGAACCTTCCTGTCCAGCTTGTTGCCACTGGACGCTGCACAGCACTTCCAGTTAGTAAGTTTCCCTGTCTGTACACCATTTTGGTCTTAATTACTTTGTAAACCATTTATGTCTTTATTACTTTACTATAATACAACAATGTCTTCCTTGTTGTTGTTATAAGTTGTTGTTGTTCTAAGTGCCAATGATTAGGTTCCACTCATAGTGAGGAGTGGCTTTTTGAAATACTGACCTGGCTAGCAATCCAGTGCTATTCTTACAACACTACACCAGGAGAGATTCAGAAACAATTTCTAAACAAGACAACTAAACAGCAAAAAGAAGGAATAAATAATGTAGTTACATAACTTCCAAATGGAGAGAAAGTCAAGATGATTCAAGATAGAATGGACTGTTAGAAGCCTTGGTTAGAAAATAATAAATTACAAAGTAACCTCAAAGAAAACAAATAAACCTCTCATCAAAATAAAATAGAGTAAAATCACAGAGATTTAGTAAACACTAAAAGAGAAGCAATAAAGGAAATAAGAAAATAAATTAAAAAATGAACTGAGCACAGAATATCATATGCAACAAAGAAATCAGCATCACCAAAAAACACACACACAATAAATTCGTACTTACTGATAATTGCACTGAATTAAAATAGATTAAATGTGCCAGTGATGAGCATTATATAGATGATATTTCCCTCTCCTGCTCCATTATTGAGGAACTTATTAAAGTATATAAACGCTCTC
>NW_006408731.1:860644-862035 GCF_000296735.1 Chrysochloris asiatica | reverse complement strand
TGTAATCCTTATCGCTGGCGTCCGCACACGCCTTCTGAAAAACCCTGGAATAAATATGCCGGGACAGGCTCTCGGCAAACCATTATCCAAATGATAAGGTGCTTTCCGTTTTTCAACAAACGCCATGCATCTGGCTAACAAAAATCAATCTCTCCCCATAGTTAACGGGAAAAATTATTTTATGGATGGCACTTCAAAAGGAAAATTGGTGATTAAAGGCCCATCTCTTTCAGCACAAAGTAGAATTAACCGCTGTCATTATCATACTCAGAAATATTGATATCCCCATTAATATCATCTGTGTCTCCCAATATATTGTTAATTTAATAGCACAGATTGAAACTGTAAAAATTAAAACCTCCATGAAAAGGAGTTATTTAAGCTGTTTAGTCAAGCACAAGAAGCTATTTGGAATAGAAATTCACCTTTCTACATTGTTCACATTTGCTTTCACACCAATTTTCCTGGTTCACTGGCTCAACAAAACGCAGAAGCAGACATCCTAATAGGCAACACCTTTCTGTGAGCATAAAATTCTCATGCCCTCTTTCACCAGAACGGTAATAGCCTTTGTAAACTGTTTGGTTTATCTCTATCTCTAGGGAGAAAAATTATTCAAACATGTCCACAAGGTCAACCCTGTACTGGTATTATTCCTAAGGAGGGTGTGAATCCACGAAGTCTTCAACCAAATGATCTGTTGCAGATGGATGTCACCAATATCCCTCAGTTTGGATGACTTGCCTATGTGCATGTTTCTGTGGACACTTATTAGAAAATGATTCATGCTACATATCAATCAGGTGGAATGGCTGCTCACATACAGAAACACTGGATTTCGGCCTTTGCAACCACGGTTGCCCTAAAGAATTCAAAACTGGTAACGGTCCCGCACACCTCAGCCAAAGTTTCAAAAGGTTTTTGCAAATCTGGAACATACAACATAAAACTGGCATTCCTTATAATTCCCAGGGCCAAGCTATTATTGAAAGAGTCCATCAAACTCTTAAGCAGATGCTGCAAAAACAAAAGGGGGGAATAGAATCCCTGCTACGCAGCCCACAAACACAATCACAGATGGCCTTATATACTCTTAATTTTTTAACAATTAGGAAAGATGACAGCCTCACCCCTGCAGAGAGGCATGCGGGCATGGAGTGCCCCAACAGGAAAAACCTCTTGTACTGTGGAAAACACCTGAAGTAGAAATCTGACAGGGACCTAGTTCTTTGTTAGCATGGGGTGGAGGATATGCTTGTGTCTCAACAGATTATGGCCCCTTGTGGATTCCTGGTCACTGTATTAAATCATACCCCGGACTGCTTCAGATTTTACCCTCAGGAGGCCCCTGTACCCCCAGTTTGGGCAATGAGCCAGATGACACTGGGAGA
>NW_006408731.1:832307-859369 GCF_000296735.1 Chrysochloris asiatica | reverse complement strand
AACATGCTCACCAATCAGAGTGTGTATTCCCATTAAGTCTTAGTCTTGGAAGGGAGTTTGCTCTGAGAGGACCCGACCACTTACCTTGATGTCTCCTGGGTGAGCAACTTGCTTATTTTTGTAGTAATCAGTCAGTCTGCCTATATTGTTTTTTATTTTTCCTGTTGGTATTTCTTTCAAGAAGTATCTCTTGTTCTTCTATCCACTCCAGGCTGGTCTGCCCATCCTTTCAAGTGGAAATTTTCCACCTCTGAAGATTCTGGATGCTGTTCAGGATTCCATCTATAGTCTTATGTAATGCAGAGACTCTGCAGGGCACAGTGAAGCGTCCTTCACTGGGCACATTGTAGCCCTATTTTAGGTATTCCAATCAGTTATAGACAGAAGACGGACTTACAAGCTTTCTATGGTGATATTTTTGGCTATTTTTTCCTCTCCCCCTCCAGTATCTATTTTGTAATGGTATGCAAGAGAAACCAAGATTCAAAAGACAGCCAAGCATCTTAACATTATTTCCCCATTTCAACCATGTCTCAATCCCTGTATTCCAGAGCCCTGTTGTTCCAAGGTTGTGCATACATCATTCTTTACCTCTGTCCCACTTAGTCCATGAAAACTTGCCTAATTGTTCTCCCATCTGCTTTGTTCTTCAATTCCCCTCCCCATTTTTGTACACTGCCCCCTTTCCCAGCACCCAAACTATCCTATGTCTATTCTGTGCCCTATGCTCCAACTTCCCCTCCCTCCCCTCTGTAATCCACCTTTAATGTGGCTGACACCTGGCTAGACCCCCCCACCAGTTTTTTATCATAATAGCTCTGAATGGTTACCAGGCCTTGTACATTTTGGAGGAATGAAGTAGTCTGCCTTTGTAAACTATAGTGACCATGCAGAATACCCCCCTTTGTGTGTAGGGCAGAACACCATGCCTATCTATATGTCCGGAGATAAAAGGTCGCATTTGGATGACCCACACCAGCCCCTATAACCTCAGCTTTTTTGGACTATCTTCCTTTGAAAAGTTTTATAATACCACCAACGATTCTCACCCCATCCTCCCAGTTTGTCATGCAAAGATATACTGGGCCACCTCTTCCCTGCTCCCATGGGACCCTTGTATAGGGGAAGTTGGCAACTATAAAACTCTAAATTCTCTTTGGACAATAATTGATTGGAGTCCTAGCGGAGAACTCCAGGATTCCCCTCTGATTGTACCTGGCATAAACTTATGTAGCATTGGCACCATGTCAATGGAAGGATTAGTGGTGTAGAATCTGATAAGGACACCTTTCTCCAGTGGCATAATGTCGGGTTTAGCCCTCCAATGCGACAATTAAAAACAGAATCTCTTCCAAGACCTGTCCAAGACACTCTATGGTTAGCTGCCTCTGCCTTTATGGATGCTAAGCTATGGATGGGTTATGTTGAATAAAAAATAATCAGCCAAAGTAAGGTTGTTTTGGCATTAAATGGTTCCCATAATTTTGTCATATGTGCCTTCAATCCATATGTATTTTTGGTGGGACTGCCCACTTACAATAATCAACTTCTCACTTGTCACAACTGTCAATATTTTTCCTGAATAGATAAAACTATAACCCGCAACAAAACTTTAATTCCCTTAACTAGAATGGCAGGATCTTGGATGCCTGTTAATCTCACTGAATGCTGGGAAGCCACCCCTTTTCTAGCCTTTATTTAAATTGCTTTTCAAAAAATATTACATCGCTCCTGAAGATTTGTAGGACCACTAATTGCGGGTATAATTTTCCTTGTTGCTATTCTCTCTGCTGTAATGGTTTCTTCCTAGCACTACATGAGTTAGTACAAACAGCTGGCTTTGTGAAAAATTGGACAGCCACTGCCAATTCCCAATTCTTTAGGAATACAAAATAGAATTAATAAGCATGTAGAAGAGGAGCTATCTAGCCTAAAAACCTCTGTCATATGGCTTGGAGAACAAGCAAACAGCTTACAAACCCAGCAACATTTAACTTGTCATTATAATTATATCGACTCTTATATCACTCCCTTAAAGTGAAACAGTACTAGACACCCCTGGGAAAAAATTAAGGCTTGTCTTTTGGGGGCCTTTTCCTCCAATTTAACTTTTGATATAGAATTATAAAGGGATGTCTTTTTCTTAGCACCCAAGCTGATAAATATCAATCTAGCAAGCCTGCCCTTGCTGCTGCCCTTTACAGTTTAATCCTTTTGCTTATTTTAAATATTATGGCATTGGAATTCTTGTGATCTTACTGTTAATTGGCTGTTTTATTTTCTTATGTATAGTTTGCAGAATAGGAATGAATTTGACCTGTGCCTCAAAACACACCTTCCAGATTCTAACCATGATGCATCTTAAACAAACAAACAAAAAAGGCGAGGGGACATTTTGGAGACCACTTGAGAACTAGGCACGAGGAAAGGAGTCACGCCTGGGCAATGACATGAGGAAGTAGCACATCGCCAGTGACTCATGACAAGCGTAATATGTCGGCACACTGATGTAGAACGTGATGCCCAGATGTGAGAACTCACACTCAGTGTGGCGTTCTCAGGTTAACGAAAAGCTAAATAATGGGTCTGTTTTTGAGGATGCATACCAGGAAATGGTCCTGGCCTAAAAAATCAAATAGTCTTCGATGTCTTTTTGATGTATGCTTTCCTGGGAGGTTTTATGGAATGCAGAGGCTAAAATTACTGAGACATGCTTTATCTCGGGGTTTTTGATCTTACAGATCATGAACCCTGCTGCCTCTCTTAAACCCTAACCAGTGTCTGTATTTTATTTCTAAAGCTGCATCATCTCCTTTTAACCCTGGCTGCATGGGCTGGCTCACATAATAAGACTTACTGCATTAGGCAAATCTGCTGCACAAGACCTCTTTTAAGTGCTGAAGAACAAAGATATCAGTTTAAGAATTAAGGTGCACCTAACCCAACCCATGATATTTTCAGTAGCCTTATTATATGGATGTGAAAGTTTTACAATGTATAAGGGAGACTGTAGAAGAATTGACACACTTGAGATATGGTGTTGGAGAAGAATATTAAAAGTATCATGGACTGCCAAAAGAACAAATCAGCGTAAGACTAACTAAAGCCAGAACGTCCTAAGGAGTAAGGATGATGAGACTTCACCTCTCATATTTCAGACATATTATCAGGAAAGGCCAGTCCCTGGACAAGGACATCGCGCTTGGCAAAATGGAGGGCCAGCGGAAAAGAGGAAGACCCCCAACGAGATGGACTGGCACAAAAGACTTATACAAAGAAAATCGCAAAACTGAAAGAAACCTACACAAGTAGAAACATATGCCATGCCCATGGATAAGAAAACTCAACATTGTGGAAACACCAATATTATCATAACTAATCTAAAACTGGAGTCCTGGTGTGGCGCTGTGGGTTAATGTGTTAGACTGCAAAGTCAGTTTGAATTTCAAGGTTGGCAGTTCAAGCTCACCAGCCGCTCCTCAGAAACCCTATACAGGGTCACTATGGGTCAGAACTGACTCAATGGCACTTAACAACAACAACAATCTACAGTTATAATGCAATCCTGATCCAGATCCACGACTTATCATTCTCTAAAGAGTTGGAAAAACAAATCACCAACTCTATATGGAAAGATCCTGAATAAACAAAGATATTGATGTTTATGCATTCCATTTCATTTTTTACAACTTCCAAATTTCTCATATTCATACTTTGTACATTCCATGTTCCGATTTTCAATGGATGCTTATAGCTGTTTCTCTTCATTTTGAGTTGTACCCCATCATCAAATGAAGGTCCTACCAGCTTTTCTCCCATGAGCTTTACTCCATTCGCATTATCACAGTCAACTCTACTTTGAGGAGACAGCTCTTCCCCAGTCACATTTTAAGTGCCTTCCAACCTGAGGGGCTCCTTTCTGGCACTATAGCTGACAGTGCTTCTTTCCTATGTATAAGGTTTTCAGTGACTAAATATTTGGAAGTAGTTGGTCACTCTTTCTTCCTAGTCTGTCTTTGTCTGGAAGGTCATCTGAAACCTGTCCACCATGGGTGACCCTGCTGGTATTTACAATTCTGGTGGCATAGCTTTCAGAATCATAGCAAGTCACAAGCCACCACAGTAAGACAAACTGACAGAACAGTGGTATAAAACTATACACGGTCATTATGGGTCAAAACTGACTCAATGGCACTTAACAACAGCAACAATCTACAGTTATACACACACACACACATATATATATGTATACACATATAAAACTAGTTTATATATAAAAGAGTATAGTTGGATCAAAGACTTAAAGGTAAAACCTAAAACTATGAACAAATAGGGATAAACTTAGGAACCTCAATGGTGAAAATGCACTGTGGTATAGCTCTTCCTTAAAAAGTTGGAAATAAAAATACTTATGGCCCAGCAATCCACTTCCTAGCGAAATATGAGCTGGATGAAAATACATACATGCACACTCATATTCAACCCAGCAACAGTCACAATAGTAAAAAGATAGAAATACCCTAAATGCCCATCAGTGGAAGGAAGGATAAACAAACCGTGGTGCAAACACGCAATGGAATACTACACAATGCTAAAGAAAAATGATGAACCCAGAGGACATTATGCTGAGTGAAGTACATCAATCACAAAAGAACAAATGGGGCCACTGTTATAAAAAATTAAGAAAAGGTTTCCACACTGAAAGAACCCTTGATGTTTAGCAGGGGTGGGAAGGGAAGAGAGGGTTCATTACTGGCTCGATGGTTGGCACTTGTTAAAGTGGGCGAAGGGGAAGCAATACAAAATGATGGAGGCAGACAAAGACACTGAGAGGAGTGCAAGAGTTCAAGGCAACAGAAGCAAATACTGTAATATAAACAGTCCTGCAGTATCGGTGCATGCATGGATAGACATGAGGCTGCACAGTTGTTTGGGAGGGAAAGTGGGATTATACCTACAAATCTATTCATGAATATAGTGGTGCATACAGAAAACAAAGTTATGAAAACTTCTTAGGCATAACCAAACACCTTGAAAATGAGCAACTGGGCCTCGAGGACATGGTTTCAGGAAATACAAGGTCAAGTGACATATAATATAGTTCACAAAGAATATGTTCTATATCTTATCCATGAGTAGAGACTGGAGTCTTAAAAACTCATGAGCAGCCATCTAACTATTGGTCTCTCCCTATCACGAGGAAAGAATAATGAAGAACACTGAATATGCAAGGAAACAATTAGTCCAATGGACTAATGGACTATGTGAACATCAGTCTCCTCCACAACCCTGAGACCAGAAGAACTAGATGGTGCCCGGCTAAAGTTTATTCCTCCACAAGGGATCACAATAGGAGGTCCTGAATCCAGTGCGAGAAAAATATGCAACAATATTCAAAACCATAAGGACCAGATTTAGTGGTTGAATACAGACTGGTGAAACCCTCGAGACTATGGCCCTTAGCCACCTTTCAGGTATGGAAATAAAACCACTCCTACAGTTCAGGTTCCAAACAAATAATGTTGTTGTTGAGTACTGTAGAGTCCGTCCCGACTCAAAGCAACCCTGTACAGGGTTTCTGAGGCTGCAAATCTTTACAGGAGCAGAACGCCTCTTATTTCTCCCACGGAACAGCTGGTAGTTTTGAACTGCCGTCCTTGAGGTTAGCAGCCTGATTCGTAACCACTACGCTACCAGAGCTCCTTAAATAAATAATAGGTCTAAAAGGGGAACAATAACACTAGAGAGGTAATGTACTCCTTATAATAATCAAGCATTGGAGACGAATAGAGTAGCATTTACCCGCAGACAAAGTTTAGAAGGTTTAGGAAAGAAGAAGGAATGGAAACATAGTGGGGAAGTGGGGCAATATTACATTCTGGGGATGACAACCAAAGACATTTAACAAAATGTATATGAACTGTCCAGTGGAAACTGATTTGGTCTGTAAACCTGCATCCAGTTTACAAGCTTGAAAAAATAAAAGAAACCTTATGGATCAATTCTACTTGTGGTCATATAGGGTCACTATGTACTGGAATCAACTCAAAGGCAGTGAGTTTGGTTTGGTATTCCCTGAGAGAGAGGAATCCCTTAACTGTCTCAGAGAGAAAGGAGCACTCCTCTAGGCAAGTCACTCTCTGGTAAAGGAGCTCTAAATCTGGGCTAACTACTTTGCTAACCCAGGTGAGAGGGGATATTCTCTTGTCTATCCCATTATCCCTCCCCTCCTTTGCTTAAAGAGGTCAGTAGGATGGACTTCGTCTCAACTTAAAGGGAGTTCAGCGAGGTGCCCAGCGGTCCCGTTTACCTGTGCGCAAAAGTGTCTCCTTTCCCATCTCCAGACATCTACGAATCCAGTCAAGGAACCTGTCCTCCACGTAGTAAGCCTTGTAGAGATCCGCCAAACCGGTCTCCTCCCATTTGCGCTTGGTGATCTGAGCGGCTGTGTCCGCCGCCGTCCAGGTACGCAGGTCCTCATTCAGGGCGATGTAATCGGCACCATCGTAAGCTCGCTGATTGTACGCACGGAGGAGGCGGCGATCCGGATCCACATCGCAACCATACATACCCTGGTAGGTGTGAGACTCTGATCCCACCCCCGCGGTCAGACCCGCCCCAACTACCCCCTAATAGCCCTTCCCCGTGGTCCCGACTGTCAGTGATGGGTCAGAGTCCTTTGGATCTTAAGTAAAACCAAACCAGGCTATATTCCCGTAGCTCTACGGGTGTGGCTCTGTAGAATAATCACTGGGCTGCTAACAGAAAGGTTGGTGGTTCAAACACACCAACTGGTCCTTGAAATCCTATATAGGATCGCTCTGAGTCAGAACTTACTCAATGACACTTATCGACAACTCCGGGGTCAAAGGAGCCTCGACCCTGATACTCGGGATGACTTGCCTGTGTGAACCAGAGAACACGTAACCTTCAACCCCTCCTGCCTCACTCACCGGTCTCGCTCAGGTTGTAGTATCCACGCAGGAGTTCCAGGTACTCTCGGTAAGTCTGTACGTGGTGTTTGGCGACCCATGTCTGCTCCTCCCAAAATCCCGGCTCCATCCGCTCCATCCAAGGTAACCGCGACTCCGCTTTCGGATTTGGGGCGTCGCTGTCGAACCGTCCCAACTGCAGGTCGTCCATGTAGCCAACGCCGATGAAGCGCGGCTCCCCTTGACCAGGCCGGGACACAGCGGTGAGGAAATACCGCAGGGAGTGGGAACCTGCGGGCGACGAGGGGATGAGACCAACAGTCCGCGTCCCCGCTTGGTGCCCCACCCGAGTCCAGGAGGGAGGGGAAGAGGGCTTGTGAGCAAAGGAGAGGCGGGAGATCCGAGAGGACATTGGTCTGGAGCGGCGGGGCAGAGTGGGCGTTCAGGGTCGAGGAAGGCGTGCAGGCAGTTTCCCCAAGGGTCCCGCCCTTCCCTTTCCCCCTCCCGGGCCTGGCGGCCCAGCTCAATCATCCCTCCTCAGAGGCTGTTTCCCCTCTCTCGTCCTGCCCCGCATTCACCCGCGCGGGTCTGGGTCAGGACCAAGGCCCCCGAGAGCAGCGGTAGGATCCAGCACGCCATAGCCAGGATACTAGCGTTTTATGGCGAATCTGCATCAAGGAGTGTCCGAGCGGACCTTATAACTGTATACCTCAGTGCCGGTGATTGGCTAGTACAGGAATTGGAGAACCAATAGGAATGAGAAATCGGGGAGAGTCTTGTGTACACGCTGTAGGCGATGACTCAAGTTACTGAGGGGACAAGTGAAACTCAAGTAAGACCTAGGGATTCCAACTGTAATCTCCCCATCTATAACCTGCCACGGGGGCTATTGGGGTTGATTCCATTTGAGTTATGGTGTTGGCGATGAATATTGAATATCCTATTGAATGTCAGAAGAATAAACAAATCTGTCTTGTAAAAAGTATAGCCAGAATGTTTCCTAGAAATAAGGATGGCAAGATTTGGCCTTATGTACTTCAGACATATTATCTGGAGGGACCAGTCCCTGAAGGAAGGAAATTATAACTGATAAAATAGATGGTCATTGTAAAATAGGAAGACCCATAAGGAGATGGACTGATAAAGGGACTGCAACATTGCAACAATTAGAAGAAGGTGCAGGGCTACGCTGTTTCCTCCTGGTGTAGATAGGATTGTTATGAGTTGGAACTAATTTGAGGACACTAAATAACAGCAATATAGTTAGTTGTTTTATTGGCGTCTGGGTCTGTTGATCTCCTCACAGTGCTATTGTGGAAGAACTATTATAATTTATATTTTAATTTTAAAATCATGGCTGAATTCAAAAGTATTATTTGTGAATCAGAATATGAACACAGATACTATTTTATAGATACTATCAAAAACAATTTGAGAATAAGAATATGTCATGAATTTCAATATAAAAAAGATTTCAGACATGGATAATCACTTGGTACCACAAGGATCCAAATCATTAGTACACATAGTAAAATAAGACTCCTTTTCTAAGTTAAAAATAATTTTTAGCATTTTTTTCCCCTAAGGAAATAAGGAACGCTTTAATAAAGAAAAAGTCATGGTGGTACTTTGGATAAACCATGTGCTACTAATCATAAAGTCATCTGTTCAAATCCACCAATCTCTCCAAGGAGAAAGATGAGGCAGCCAGCTCCCATAAAGATTTACAGTCTTGGCCATGGCATTTTCAATAACTTCGTAATTATGTTACAGTTGGACAATGAATAAAGAAGGCCATAGAAGAGTTGGTGAATTTGAGTTATGTTGTTAGAGGAGATTATTTAAAGTACCATGGACTTCCAGAAGAACAAACAAATCTGTGTTGGAAAAATTACAGCCAGAATTCTCTTTAAAAGCCAAAATGGTGAAACTTTATCTCTCATATTTCTGTCATATTGTCAGCAGTCCCTAGAAAAGGATATCATGCTTGGTAAATTGGACAGTCAGCAAAAAAGAGGAAGACCATCAATGAAGTGTATTTGCATAGTGTCAGCAGCAATGGGTTCAAACTTAATAACAATGTGATGTTGGTGCAGGGTCTGGCAGTGTTTCGTTCTGTTGTGCATAATATTGCTATGGTTTGATATGAACTGGACAGCACCTACGAACAGCAACAAATATCTTGTTATTAATTGTAATTTAGGAGTATTAAATCAATGCTAGCTTAATAATTTTGATTGCCTGCTCTCCACTATAAACAGCAGATATTTTTGACTAACGAACTAAGTGATGTTCTGATGTTAGTTATACAGTGTTACAAACCACGTTTGATTTAATGATGCAAAGATTTGGTTCTTTTGTGGATTTTAGTCACCTAATGTGAGCTCTTGATTCTCACAAAACTATGAATTTCTTGATAGATCATTGTTAAGAAGTTTTCCATATGTTTAATAAGACCAGAGGGGTCGTATCTCAGCCCAATTGTTGGTTAAAAGTTGCAAGAGATATGACTAATAGTTTTTTAAAACAAAAAGTAGAAAAATAATTTTAGACTGTGGGAAGGAAAAGAAGAACTGAGAAGAAATGTAAACCAGTGGGGACAAGACTGGACTAGAACTGGGTTTACATATTTGAATAGGGTAGTTCATGATAGAGAGCAGGAAAAGGAGGAATGTGCCACACCAAGCAAGAGCAAGAACAAAGAGAAGATAGTAGAAAATTAACGCAGGATGTATTAAAGAGAAAATATGTCAGAAAACCCCTTTAAGTTATCTTTAAAAATGATAATACTATAAGAGCATAGTTATTCCTTACAAAAAAAAGTGAAAAATATGTACCTTCTGAGAACAACTTACCTATTTTTTAAAATACTTTTCCTTTATTTAAAAAAGCATATGTTTTTGTTGATAATTTTGAGGTTGGATCACATAGGAAGGCTTTATTAGATACCATAGTTAATTTACTTATTAATATACAGAAACACAATGTAGAGTGCATAATTTAACATACTAACATAAAGCAGTTTTTCATTACTACTTGAAATTATTTTATGTCCTTCAAGCACATATTTTTTGCTTATTAGGTGAAAGAATATTGAGGAAAAATTGTTATTTCTTTAAGAAAATAAAAAGGAAGTAAAGTTAATTAGCATCTTTGTCAATTTTTAGAATGTCAATGCATTTGTTTAAAAGATTTCTCTTTTTAAGTAAAATTATATAAATTTCTTAGTAAATTATTCAGTTTTTTACTTGCTATTGTAGCATGTAGCTGCCTTGCCAGAGTGGTTCATAAATAAAACATTTAAATAAATTCTTCACAAAAAGAAAAAAAAAAGATTTACAGTTTGGAAACCCTATTTAGGATCAATATGAGTTAGAACTGATTTAATAATAGTGGGTTGTTTTTTTGTTTTTGTTTTTTTTTTGGCTTCACAGAAGATAATATCATGAAAAGACATTTAGAGGGAAAATAAATACATAAAGACATAAAATAATTTCAATCCCATTCTAATTAAGAAATGGAAATAGAAAAGTTGAGTTTTGTTTTATTCTTCCAACATGCTGGCATATAGTTAAGTGTTGTTAAAAACTAATGTTGATGGATATAAAAGAAAATGGCCACTCTCATAATATGTATTAAAATAAACCAAAACACTGCCACCAAATCATTTCTGACTTATAGCGACCCTGAAGAGGGTTTCTGAGACTTTAAATCTTTACCGGAGCAGACAGCTGGTGGGCTTGGCCTTGTGGTTAGTACCAGGGCTCAGTAGGAGGGTATAGGGAGAGAAGTGTAAATTTTTTTTTAGAAAACAATTTAATTTGCATAATTAAAATGCACAAACCTTTGAACTGATTTCAAATAATTTAAATTCCTGGAGTTTATCCTGCACAACTTCTCTAAAATATGTGCACTCAAGCATTGTTTTCATATAAAAACTTAAAACAACATAGTGACCATCATGAAGAAACTTCCTAATCAAATGTTTCATACATTTAACAGAATTACACAAACGTGTGCACATATGGGAGCATGATAAAAATACATTGTTAATTAAAACGAAATTGCTTGACAGAACATTGTATAGAATGACATATATTTCAGTGGTTGTTATAAACTAATGTTGATGGATAGAAAAGGAAATGGCTACTCTTACAATATGTATTAAAACAAACAAACCCATTACCACTGAGTCAGTTCTGAGTCATAGCAACCCTGAATAGGGTTTCTGAGACTGTAAATGTTTATGGAAGCAGACAGTTGGTCGATTTGAACTGCTGATCTTGTGGCTAGCATCCCGGGACTCTTTAGGAGGATATAGGGAGAGAAGTGTAAATTCTTTTTTGGAAAACAATTTAATTATCATAATAAAAAAATGTACGAGCCTTTAAACCAATTTCAACATTGGATTTTATTTGTATGATACAATGGTATATTTTGGGAACTTGTAGAAACAACATTGGTTTATTAGGGGTGGTGGGGAATATGTCTTATTTAGGTGCTTAGTTAACTTTCACTTTGTGCTTTAATAGACTTAGCCTTGAACCTGTATGACTCTAATTTAAAAACTGAGCATAGTGCCAGGACCACTTCTCTTGGCAGTAGTGACTGGTTGGGCGCCGTGCTGCAGTCACGTAGACCCTCGCAGAACCCTGAGGATAGGCCTCCGCTTGTCCGCTTGTCCCCCAGCTCATCACTCCTGAGGCTGCGTGAGTGCTGAGTAGTCCCTGCCGGGACGATGGTGCAGCATTTCCTGGGTCAGAGTGCTCCTGGGACCAAAGTGTTCGCCGCCTTATGGCAGCGAATCCCTACAACAAACATGTTTTGACGGAGGATATAGTACACCCGGAGTGACCCCTGACCAGGACCAACAGCGACTGTTTGCTGCCCGTGCTGCTCACTCTGTGTACATCTGGAGAACTCTATTGTGGACCCACAGAAACAGACCGTTACCACCTTCATTAACGTTGACACATAGACTAGTGGAATTGTTATCTTCTTGAGGGCAATTGGCCTCTGCCAGTCAAAGTTTCAGCTGAATTTGGACTGTATAATCTCTCCTTGTGTCTGGCAAAAAATCCCAGGAAATGCATATCTCTCTAGTTTGTTGCGTTGTCAGAGAAAACATGAAAAAACTTACCTTGAAATCGTTGAATACTGCTTTGAACTAGTGAGCTTGAGGAGAGAGAGCATCAAGGACATCATAAAAAGGCAGGTTTGTAAACTGCAAATCAGGATGGGCAGGAGGGGTAGGGGAAGTTAGCTGCTGCATCTCAAACGTAGGTTTAGCGTCTGGAAGCAGCGCGGAATCCACAGGAGAGGCCGGTGACAGCGTGTAACGGAAGTGGAAGGCAGTGAACGGATGCCAGCCACAGTCAAGTCCTACAGGCGATGACCGGCCATCCAGATTAAAAACTGATGATTTAATTATAGATAAATCAGAAAGTACTTCAGGAGTCCGGGGGTATCGGCGTCCATACAGATTCTAATCTGAACTGCAGGACTGCAGCCGCAGTGCTCTCATCTGACGGTCGTGTTTGCGTCTACTTTTATTCCGTTCAGAAACTCCAAAACTAAACACCATATTCCTTAGCATTTCGAAATTCGCCATTTTACACCAGCCGTTGGCGCCACCGCTACTTCCGCCCAGCGCCCCCTCCCGCTGCTGCCAACTAGGCCGCCCCCCAGGCCCTCCCCTCCACCTCCAGCACCGTCCCGCACAGGGCGCCTAGAACGGATGCTGCGGCCTCTCGCCACCTAGCCCCAGGGGCCCGTCCTTCCTGTGACCTCCAATGCGCTTTTTTTTTTTATTAAAAACCAACTTCCTGCCCTATCTACTGTCTGGGGGTGG
The DNA here is from genome assembly GCF_000296735.1 of Chrysochloris asiatica. NCBI lineage: Eukaryota > Metazoa > Chordata > Mammalia > Afrosoricida > Chrysochloridae > Chrysochloris > Chrysochloris asiatica. The sequence continues at coordinate 846,586 of NW_006408731.1, read as the reverse complement.
GGTGGACCGGTTTGGCATCTACAGGACACTAAGCACATTTCTCATGTCTGTGCCAGGCCATTGGACACCTGAGGTCGAGGGTCACAGTGTGCAGGTGAAGTGGTATAAACACTAACTAGACTGTAAACTCTATAAGGGCAGAATTCTGTTTGCTCTCTGATGGGTTCCACTACCTGAAACAATATCTAGTACATATTGATGTTAAGTGCCTTAGAGTTGATTCCGACTCATAGCGCCCTGTCTAGGTTTTCCTAGGAGGCTCGTGAGTTTGACCCATCCACAGCTCGTGAGTTTGACCCATTCTACAGCACCAGACCAGGACTCTAGCACATGTTACTGCTGTTAAGTGCCGTGGAGTGGGTTCACTCAATATATATTTCTTGAATTAAAAAAAATACATATTTTTTTGAACATGATAAAACACTATTTTGACTTTCCTGCTTAAGTTTGACCATGAAACAAACTTCTTATCATAAGGAACATATACTTTTTTAAAAAATGTTTTATTGTGAATTATGTAATAGTTTACATGGGAGAACATTAGTTTTACGTTCATCCTATCTTATATATCCCCTCCATGCATCATCAACCAACCAACTACCTGGCCCCAGGTAGTCAGCACAAATCCCTTCTCGCTCTCTGGGTCTAGAGTTCCCAGCCACTCCATCTCTCCATGTCACTGCTTCTCTGGGCAGTGTCCTGCACTCTGCTCTTCTCCTTTTATGGTTCCAGGGACTTCCACTCCTGGGCTGCAAAGTCAATCACTCCCCTCCTTTTGCTACAAAAGTCCACATTTACATTTCCAACCCTCACAGTTAGTCCTGATAACAATTATTCACCATTATACCACAAGGGACCTAGTCACATCTCCTTTTATTAGCCCCGCCTAGACAGATTGGATACTACTCAGTGGAGATTCTACCTTCCTCCACACCCTCTAGATCTAGGCTCCCTCTTGAAAGCTTGTAAGCCAGTTACTTCTTGCCTTTGTAGTCCCCACCCCCCCATTTTGGATAGCCAAGGTCCAAGTTGCCCATCCCTGTCTGCTCTGTGTATGGAGGGGGTGGGAATGATCCTAGCTATAAAGATTTGTTCCCTCTTTTGAGCTACTGCATCCATAGGTGTAGGTCAAGTTCATCAAATTGTATCAGATTACTCTTTTATCTCCTCTTCTTTCTCTAGTTGAGCTCTGATCAAGTGGGTACTATCTGCAAGTGTGGGTGTTCTTATGCACATAACCTCTCTTCTTATCAGCTGGACACTTCACTCTCCACTCTAGTCCTCTGTGACTATGTCACTGACTCTGGGCCCAAGAGTTCCCAGGTGTTACCACACTGCTGGCCAACCAGGTCTCCACTCGGGTTCACAGGAGTCTATGGAACATTGTAGGGCTTAGCTCGCAGCTTCATTGCTGTTTTTCCCTCACTTCCCCTTATCAGTGACGAACCTGGTCACCAATCAGAGCGCATGCCTGCTCATGTATTCCCATTGAGTCTTAGTCTTGGAAGGTGGTTTGCCCTGAGGGGACCCAACCACTTGCTTTCATGTCTCCTGGACGAGCAACTTGCTTGTTCTTGTAGCAAGGGAACATGTACTTTTATATCATTCCCAGATCATTAATATAGCAAATTAGATGTGTGGTTTATTGTATGTTCTTCCTTTGACTTAGCTATCTTACATTCCACATTAAAACTACATAGCTTCCCAGATTTCTAATCTCATAATATTAAAATGATCAATTTTAACATTCCCAGATTTCTGATCTCATAATATTAAAATGATCAATTTACTATTACCTTACAATTTCCAGACAACTTGTTGTTGTTGTTGTTGTTAAGTGCCGTCGAGTCGGTTCTGACCCATAGCGACCCTGTACAGGGTTTCCGAGGGTGTAAATCCTTACGGGAGTAGAAAGCCTCATCTTTCTCCCGCGGAGCGGCTGGTAGTTTCGAACTGCTGACCTTAAGGTTCGCAGCCCGATTCGTAACCACTACGCTACCAGAGCTTAGTGGGTTAAAAATGGATGTGATTTTTTTTTATCACATAAAACATTAAATAATTAAAATGAATTTCAAATATATTCTTTATAGTTTTAGAATCTCAATGGAAAAAAAAAACACCTCGCCTATATTATTTTATATTTTTTGTGACTTAACTTTGGGTAAGCTCTACCACTGCATATGTGCTACTTAACCCACTTTTACTTACTCATAATTTTTTTTTTTTTATTTTACTAAAAGTGGATAGGGTTAGAGCTAAAAACTAGATTAAAAAAATATTAGAAATTTTCTGTTCAGCTCTTGGACCTCCTCATTTCTTCCATTTGCTGTAGCATCTCTATGCTAGAGAGCAAGTTTCAATGTCTCTTCTGATATCCATTTTGACCTTTTCCTTCTTTCTTGTCTTCTTAATGACTTTTGGCTTTCTTCCTATAGGATGTTCTTGATGTCATCCCACAACTCTTCTGGTCTTCTGTCTTTAGTGTTTAACATATCAAATATGTTCTTCAGATCTCTGAATTCAGGTGGGATATATTTAAGGTCATATTTTGGCTCTCGTGGACTTGTTTTCATTTTCTTCAGTTCCAGTTTGAATTTGTATATGAGTAATTGATGGTCTGTTCCGCAGTCGGCCTCAGCCTTGTTTTGACTGGTGATATGGAGCTTTTCCATCATCTCTTTTCACAGATATAGTCAATTTGTGTCCATTCCAAAGAAAGGTCACTCCCTGTAATGTAGAAATCATCAAACAATATCATTAATATTACATGTATGTAAAACTTGCTGAAGATAATTAAAAAATGGTTGCAGTAGGACATTGATAGGGAAAAATTCAAGCTGGATTCACAGAGAATGTGGGACTAGTGATATCATTGCTAATGTCAGATGGATCTTGGCTGAAAGCAGAAATTACCAGAAAGAAGTTTACTTGTACTTTATTGACTATGCAAATCATTTGGCTTCCTGGATCATAATAAACTATGGGTAACAGTGGGAAGAATGGGTACTCCAGAAGGAAGAATGTACTCATGAGGAACCTGTACATAAACCATAAGGTAGTCATTCGAACAGAACAAGGGGCTACTGAATGACTTTTAAAAAGGAAAGGTGTGCACCAGGGTTGTATCCTTTCACCATATTTATTCAATGTGCATGCTGAGCAAATTGTTTGAAAAGTTGGATTATATGAAAAAGAACATGGCAGCAGGATTAGAGGAAGACTCATTAACAACCTATGATATGCAGATGATACAACCTTGCTTACTGGGGTCAAAAGACTTAAACTGCTTCCTGGTGAAGATCAAAGACTACAGCATAAATGTAAAGAAAACAAAAATCCTTACAATTGGACCAATAAATAACATCACGATAAATGGAGAAAAGAATATGCCAAACATCCATAATCTTGGCTTGGATTCACAATCAACATTCATTTAAGCAGCAGTCAAAAATCAGGTGACATTTTGCATTAGGTAAATATGCTGCAAAAGACCCCTTCAAAGTGTTCAAGAACAAAGATGTCAGTTTGAGGACTAAGTTGCAATTGCCTCATAGTACAATGAATAAGGAATACCGGACAAAAATCAGTGCATTTTAATTATAGTGTTGTCAAAAAATATAGAAAGTACTTTGAATTTCCAGAAGACCAAACAAATCTGTGTTGAAAGAAGTACAGCCAGATTGTTCATTAGAAGAGAGACACTTTGTGTCTCTTGACTTTGGAAATGTTGTCCAGATGGACAAGTCCCTGGAGAAGTGAAGGATGAATGGTAAAGTGAAAGATCACCAAAAAAGAGGAAGATCCCTAATAAGATGGATTGACACAATGTCAGCAACTATGGACTGAAATATAACAAGAATTGTGAGGATGGGGCAGGACCCGGAAGTATTACGTTCTGTTGTGTATAAGTCCAAACAGACTTGACATCATTTAACAAGAACAAGCACCTTCTATCATAAAGAAGGCAGGTAAGTGCCATTTGTTTTGAACTTACTGGAAACATTGCTCCAGTCCTTATCCTGGTCACATCAAAGGCTGCCAGCTTTGTATGAATTGCAGAGTAAGAATGAGCTTTACAGCAGGTTTAGGCTGTAGTGCAAGTTGCTATAAAAATTGGCCTGTACAAATTCTAAGACATGTTAGTACTAGGGGCAAAAAATCTGGTAAAAATAAATGTCAGGTGTAGTGCATGGCAAGTTTTTGGGAATTACAAAATTCTTGGGGTTCTTAGCAAGACTCAGCTGTCCACACTACTCAGCTGTTTCCAGGAACATCTGGACATATCCAAAAGTGGCTTGCACATCTTTTGAAAAGCAACTCCTGGTATGCTACTGCACCTTGATAGAGATTGGGCACCTGACCATAAGATATCATCAAATGGCAAAGCAGCCCAAAGTGCCCATCATAAATTGGGTACTGTCAAGCCCTTAGGTTGGGTGGACACAGCAGTAGTAACGATAACATGGCATTGGTACATCCAAAGGACTGTGCACTCTGAATTTTGTCTTCTAGCCTCCTAAAGTGTGAGAGAATAAAACGTAATTTGTTAAAGTCAGCAACTTGTAGTATTTTTATTATAACAGCACTAGATAACTAGTGCATCTGTGACTGCATGGGGTGTGGTATGTGGGGGCATTTCTAACTAGCTAATGTTGTTAGTGTTGTTAAGTGCTGTTGAGTTGATTCCTACCCATGGCAACCCTGTATAGGGTTTCCAAGGAGCAGTTGGTGAGCTTGAACCACCAACTTTGCAGTTCAAATGATTTTGCAGTCTGACACATTAGCCCACAGTGCCACATCAGAACTAGCTAATGGAAGAGGAAAAACCTGAGCTTGATTCATGAATGGATCAGCTTGGTATGTAGGTGCAGGCCAAAAAAAAAAAAAAAAGATGAAGACTGAATTATATCTCCAATCATGAGTGACCTTGAAAGATAATGGTTAGTCATTGAGCATATTAATTGTTTGAACTGAATTCTCCCAGGACCTCCTAAAAAGCACATGGGAAGTTTTCACCTGAAGTAAGACTGGAGTACATATCTACTAGTTACTATGCACCATTGTGTAAAGATTACCCCTAGGGTGTTTAAATTGCTTTCACTCTGGGCAGTACTTGTCTCCATGCCAAGTGGGAAGACAATGAAACCATATACAGTGTGTCTTAGGTATGACAATGTCAATGTGTAAATCTTTGTCTGAGTTCACACAGAACTGACGTGGCTCTGCTGAAATCAGAGTGGGGCTGAGCAGATGAGATATACTGGCACAAGAAGCATCTGCTTCAGAAGGTGAGATACATATACTGAACCCCACATTTGCAACTACAGGAATGGGGTGCACTTCCTTTCAGCATGAACTCTCCCATCTACTGTTTGCTTTGACATGCAGAGGAGGTGAGATACAAGAAAATCAGAGGACAATTGATATTTTCAGGAAGTAGACAAGATGAAGAAGCAGAAATGAAAAGAATTCTTGTGTTTTTCTTGGAAAGCTAACTAGATGAAGACTCTGTCTGCCTACCCAAGAACCTTTTGTGAAAATAGTTGATCAAGGGAAAAATACATCTTCTCTAATGATTAGTAATAAAAAAGGAGTGTGGGGAGATAAGATAGATGGATACATAGATGACTAGATATAGATATGTAGACATCATTGCTTTAAAAAAAAACAAAATTAGGAAAGTACAATCTTAATAGAAGTTAGTTATTATGAAGAGGATAAAAATCACAGGATCATATTTTTAGAACTGATAGAATTTTTAGACATTGTCTAATCTAGCATGATCTTTTCTCAATAAAGATCAGTTTACTAGTTAATGGCAAAGTGGGGTCTAGGAACTATGAATACTGAATTCCCATATATTTGACTAGGATACATTAATACTTTCCCCTATATTTTTCTTTATTATTTTTTAGTGATATTTCAAATATAAAATATTAGATCCATAAAATATTCAGTGGTTCTACCCATAAATTTTCAATTTTCCCTCTCTTATAATCTTTACCATCACCTTCTTAAACCAAAAAAATACACCCAAAAGCAAAATGATAGATCCGATGATTTTTCTTATTTTCCAAACACAAGATCTAAGGAAAGACTGAAGGTAAGAAATAAACAAGCTCACTAAATTGAGGGAGAATTCACAGTCAGAAATTAAGAAAGAAATTAGAGAGAAAGTGAAAAGAACAAAGGAAAAAAGAAGAAAGAGTGAAAGAGAGGGAGGAGGGGAAGAGCTAAAGGGCTAGGAGAGATGAAAAGTAGCAACACAAAAGGAAGATGTTCAGATAAGTTGAGATAAAGAGACACAGGAAATAAAAGATCAAAAAGAATAGAGAATGAGAGAGAGAAATATTATGTGCAATGAACAGTACTGTATATCAAAAACTATGTACAACTTTGAGAGCAAAGATGGAATGTATTTCATAATATTTAGAGAGGAATTTTTGTCTACATACTTATTACATATAACATTGTTCTAGTTAAATGCAAAATATGCAGAAAATGTGCAGAGGAAAAGAGAAATAGAATGAGTGATGGATATCAATGATTTAAGTTAAGTCACTAAATCTTATATTTTATTTCCTTCCCAAATACAGCAGGTGAAAAATCTTATCCTTCAGTAGAAACGAATCAAACAAGTCACACTGCCCGCTTTTTGATTCTACTAAGACTTAGGATGTTGAGCAAATATTTTTGAAATATTCTCCAGAGACGTTACCCCAGAAGCTATGATCACAGTTTGCAACAATAGCTACGGTGATTTCATCCTCCTTGGCTTCTCTGACAAGCCATATTTGGAGGAGGTACTTTTTTGGGTCATTCTGATATTTTATTGCTTGACGATTATTGGAAATATGGTCATAGTTCTTGTCTCCTCAAAAGATCCAAAACTCCACATTCCTATGTATTTCTTTCTTTCCAACCTTTCCTTGCTAGATCTCTGTTTTACCAGCAGCTGTGTTCCACAGATGTTGGTTAATCTCTGGGGTCCAGAGAAAACCATCAGCTACACTGGCTGTGCCATTCAACTCTATGTCTTCTTATGGCTTGGGGCCACTGAATGTGTCCTCCTTGTGGTCATGGCTGTGGACCGCTATGCGGCAGTATGCCATCCTTTGCAATATACCACTATCATGCACCCAAAACTTTGCTTGCAGCTTTCCATTCTGGCATGGGGGACAGGCCTTGTTCAGTCTCTGATCCAATCCCCTGCTACCCTCCAGTTACCCTTTTGCTCCAGCCGGAGGGTAGATGACATTGTGTGTGAAGTTCCTGCCCTGATTCAGCTCTCCAGTGCAGACACCACCTACAATGAAGTTCAAATGTCCATAGCCAGTATTATTCTCCTAGTGGTACCCTTGATCATCATTCTTTCCTCTTATGGTGCTATTGGTAAGGCTGTGCTGAAGATAAAGTCAACTGCAGGGCAGAAGAAAGCGTTTAGCACCTGCACTTCTCACCTTCTTGTGGTTTCCCTCTTCTATGGCACTGTCACTGCTGTCTACCTCCAACCGAAGAATCGCTATGCTAAGGAAAGGGGCAAGTTTTTCACCCTTTTTTATACTGTAGTAACTCCTACTCTTAACCCCCTTATCTACACTTTAAGAAACAAAGAGGTAAAGGGGGCACTAATAAGATTAGGGAGAAGGACCTGGGATTCCCACAATAACTAAGGAGGTTGGAATGTGTTAGACTGTTGGTTAACCTTGGCACAAAAAGCTGGAGTTGTACCTCCTAATCCTAAAGTAGAAGAGAAAGATTGCATTTTGTTCAAGTTGAGATTTCTGTTTTATCATTGCTTTTTTCATGGTGCTGGTTTAGGCACAGTAAGGTATAGAAATTAATATATTTACTAGCCATTTTCTTAAAGAACACACAATACATTTGAATTTGGGGAACAAAAGAAACACAAACTTGCAAAATAAAGACAAAGTAATGTGCTTCACGCCTTTCTATTTATTTCTTTTTATTTTGTTATTTCCATTTTCCTCAAAATTCAACCAGTGCTTTCATCTAAAAGTCCAGTTCAAAGATCCATAACATTTTAGACAGAGACTTTAAGAAACGTATATGTTTGCCTATGTTGGAAATCTGAATTATTTGGTTCTGAGTTTTCTGCCTTCTTGCCTCAATATGACCATTGTTGATGTGCCTAGCACTACCTTGTGCAAAAATATTTGCCAACCAGAAGCATATATTTCTCCATGGTGTTTCTACTCTAATAAGATCCTATGTCCAAATTTTTTGGCCACCTATACTTTGGGCTCCTTACAAGAATAGGCTTTTGTTTTCATTGTGAGTTCCTATTGTGTAAAAGATGGCTTTATTCTATCAGATCCAATTTTTATTCATTTATCAAGTCTGTATTTATTGATTTCCTATTATGTACTAGATGTTGGTGATAAAATGACAGATAAGGCATATAGTATCATCAACATCATGAAGTTTATGGTCAAATGGTGGTGATAAATATTACCCTCAAACTTTTTTTTTTTTAATTAAATAACTAACTGGAGAGATATTTGTTCCCCAACCCCTGCTTACATCTAGGTACCACCCTACCTGCTGTCCAAATTTAAATACATGGGAGGGAGAGTTTATGATTCTAGTAGAGGGAAAGAGCAAAGTTCCTTACATTTTAGAAGCTATGGTGGTTGTGGTTTTGTGCCAAGGAGTTGGTTCTGACTCACAGGGACCATGTATAGGGTTTCTGATGCTGTAAAATTTTACAGGAGCAGAAACCCTCATCTTTCTCCTGCAGAAACGCTGGAAGTTTTGAACTGCTGACCTTGAGATTAGCAGCCCAACTCATTACCACTATGCTGCCAGAGCTCTATTAGAAGCTGTGGAGAAGTGTAAGTAAGTCTCAAGATTTGTCACAGATACAGTTGACTTCAAGGCATCTGAGATCTGAGAACACATTAGAGCTAATCTTGCCATAATATCCAAATGGAAGGGCTATTTCATCTCTTGAGTACAAACAAAATGAAAGCAAAATGTAACCAAAACAATCACCATTAGTTTAAAATCCATCAATAGGGTGTGTATATGTGTGTATATGGTAGCGTAGTGGTTACGAATCGCGCTGCGAACCTCAAGGTCAGCAGTTTGAAACTACCATCTGCTCTGCGGGAGAAAGATGAGGTGATCTGCTCCCGTAAAGATTTACAGCCTCGGAAACCCTGTTCAGGGTCGCTATGGGTTGAAACCGACTCGCCGGCACTTAACAACAACAACAACAACGTGTTTGTATTCTTGTATTTTTGAAAATGCAAATTTCTATGAAAGAAGTAGCTGTTTTTAAAATAACTGCTGAGGCTGATTATGTACAAGCAAAATCCTAATGGGATTTGGTTCCTTGATTTGAAGGTTTAAGATCATGAACCATGGATTTTTGGTCTCTAAAGCTATGAGAAAATAAATGTTTGTTCTCTTAAGCCACCTATTTGTGTGCTTTATTTCTTTTTGATATGGCAACACTAAGTAACTAAGACACTATGTCTAGAAATAACTTTTCCTAAATGATCTGTTAGGCCATGTTGAATATGCTCCAAATGCAGGTATTTGACGTCTGGTGAGTTAGGGAAAAATAGATAATGATTCTGGAACCTTCAAAGACATAAATTTCAATGCCTAAGCAAAAATGAAAGGAAAACCTATATGAAAAGTAATGTTACTTTTGCTTGTCCCTGGTTTTCACCTGAGGTTCAGAAACTTAATTTCTAATACAGTGGTTAAGGACCTGGCATTCCTCTGAGAACTCGTGATTTAAAAAATTTAAATTAAGGCTTAATGATATTTGGTGAAATTATCAGATATTACGAGTGATTCAATCAGTTTTAATGAATGAGTATCAAGACAGAGCATTTCTAATACCCCAGAAAGCTCCATTGTTCCCCTTTCCAGTTACTCTGTCTCCCCAACATGCACAACATTGTTATGATTTGTTACAAGTTTATTTCGTCCATTCTAAAATTTCCTATAAATGGAATCATACAATATGATTATTTTCTGTTTGGTTTCTTTCATTTAACATAATGTTTTCATGATTCATCCACGTTGTATTCATCAGTAGATCATTCCTTATTATTCCTGAGTCATGTAGCATTCCATTGTATAAGTATGACTCAATTAACTTATCCTTTTGATGGCTATCATAGTTATTTCCTGGTGTTGATACTATAAATAAAACTGTAATGAACATTCTTGTTTCACATTTTCTGTAGACAGATATTTTCTTATCTCTTTGATAAATATCTAGGAGCTGTATTACTGGGTCATGTTTAAGAAGCCTCAGAAGCGGTTTTCTAAAGTGGTTGTACCATTTATATTTGTATCAACAATGTTAGAGAGTTCTAATTGTTCCATATCTTCTCCCAACATTTGATGCTGTGAATTAAAATTATTTTGGCTGTTCTGGTAGATGTGTAGTGATATCTTACTATGGTTTCACTTTGCCTTTTCCTAATGAATAATTAATTTTATCGAGTCTTTTGTAAAATGACTGTGTAATAAGTTATTTGTCTATTTAAAAAAAAGATTGGTTCTATTTTTGTTGTTATTGAGTTAAGGGAGCTCATTAAGTATTTTGGGTAAAAGTCCTTGGCAGATATATGTGCTGCAAATATTTTTTCTCAGTCTGTGACTTGCCTTCTAATTTTCTTGGTGTTTTTTCACAGGCTGTGAAAATATTCTTTATGTTCTCTTCTTGAAATTTTTATACTTTTAGGCTTTGCATTTAAATTTATGAAATAAACTCTCAGCTTGATTTATTGTCTGGTGTGTAGTAGGTATTTAAATTCTTTTGTTTCATAGGGATATTCAGTTACTCCAGTGAAATTTATTGAAGACATTTTTTTTACTCTGTTGGTTGGTGTCTTTATTAAAATCTTTTGAACATATTTACTGCATTGTCACAAAATCATAGCAACCTTATTAAACAAATATATCAAAACATGAAGCCATTATTTCTCAACATATCCTCCATCTAAGCCTATGTACTTCTGAAGGTAGTGTTTCCCTCTCTCTAACCCTTACCTGAAGAATTCTATACTCTGATTTACACTGCATTAAAATGACAGTTTTGGCATCCTCAAATGACTTAGATCATGTTCCTTTGCAATACTTTTTTGAATTTTGGGAACAAAAGGAAGTCTAAAGGGGCAAGATCTGGGTTGTGGAGTGGACTGGGTAAGGTTTCCCAAAGAAATTCTCCTAGGACAGCTCTTTCTACCTTCAAAAAAGAACAGGTGCATTGTTGTGATGGGGTGAAAAAAAAAAAAGCCTCAACACAACTTTTCTGGCATTTTTCTCACCAGTGCAACTTTCAATTTTCTTAGAAGTTCCTCCTAATAAGCTCCTGTGATCATTCTATGTTCTTCAAGAAAAATCTTTCAAGATAACCCCTTGTTGTTGTTGTTGTTGTTGTTAAGTGCCGTCGAGTCGGTTTCGACCCATAGCGACCCTGAACAGGGTTTCCGAGGCTGTAAATCTTTACGGGAGCAGATCACCTCATCTTTCTCCCGCGGAACAGCTGGTAGTTTCGAACTGCGGACCTTTGGTTCGCAGCCCGATTCGTAACCACTACGTTACCAGAGCTCCTTAAGATTCCCAAATGACAGTACTAGATCCTTCTGAGTTGATCTATTTGCCTTGAATTTAACTGGTCCAGAAGATCCCCTTTGAAGACACTGTTTTGCTTGGACCTTGTTCTCTGGATCATATTGGTAAATCCAAGATCGTCCCTGGTTATGATTATTCTATAAAATCATCTTCATTAGCTGTGATCTTCCTTAAAAGACTGATGTTCTTCCATAAAGCTAATCTTTGAGCAATGCTTTTGGCACCCAACCAACCAGTTTGCTGAGGTCAAAATGTTCACTTTAAAGTGAAAATGCCAGAACATATGAGACCCCAACTTCAGTAGCTGTTGTGTCAATGGTAATTATACAGTCTTCTTTCAGTAATTTCTGAAATTCAGCTATAATTTCTTCATTCATAGGGGTTGAAATCATCCTGCCCTTCGTTACCACAGTAGATCCATATAACAACTTGTTTTATGTGGGGCATCATTCTCAGAAACTTGTTGCAAAGCTTCAATGATTTTGGAAGATGTTCGCTTGAGTTTGTTAAAATTTGTTATCAGCCCTGACCTCAAAACTTTTTTTCTTTATTGTAAAAGAAATATCTTTTTTTTTTTTTTTTTAAGGCACCCTCAAAAGACCAAGATAAGTGGATGGTCTGCAACCATCCACTGATTTCAGAGACATGTTTAAACACATTAATAATAATTAAAAATTCCAACAAATCTTTCATACAAGTTTTAATTGGAACCCTAGTAGGAATACTTTATTCATCCTGGTATGTATATATTTCAAAAAGTTTTTAGGAAAATTTCATTAATTTTCAATTACATTTTCTATCCATTTTTGATGCTTCTTTGTATGTGTCTTATTTTTGGATTAATATGCTGTTCCAATATTAATCCACGCTGTCTTGATTACTTCATCTTTATAATGTGTCTTGAAACAGGTAGGTTAGGACCTTTAATGTTATCCTTTTTTTCTTCAAGATTGTTTTGATTATTCTCTTTTCCTTTCTAAATTAAAAAAAAAATATTTTGTCAATCTCAAGAAAGAAATTTCTTGAGGGATTTGGTTGGGATTGTATTGAATTTATAGATGCATTTGGGCAGAGTAGGACACTTGATTTTGAACTCAAAATATGGTTTTAATTTCCATGAAGCATTTTACCATTTTAAAGCCCATTCTTGGTACAGAAATTATAGATGAAAAGCTGATGATAACTTTCCTGACCAACATAAACTTATTGAATTATGAACACAGTTTCCAAGCTTTAAAAGTTGATGACTGGAGTCAGGCAAATATAAAGAAAAATTTAAATAACTCAATCTTATCTTTCTTCTCTAAGACCTCTCTCTATACAAATGATCAGCTGAAGAATATATGTAGTCTGGTAGGATATTCTTTGGAGAACAGTTTGTTCTGCTACTTTCGTTTCAAATGTGCTTTTCCAAAGAAGGCTTAAAAATAGGATTGCATTTTAAGGTTTCCCCCAAATACCCAAGACACAATATGTTTATCAACAGAGCTCTAGCTTATGATGAGTGCCCCATCTGTTAATTCAACCATCAAAAGCAGGGATTCATGCTCACTGTCCACCTATTCCTAAATTGCCACAGTAGAAAGGAACTTTCTTGTCTTATATTCTTTTATTCCAAGTTACCTCCATATATCTACCACTAGTCATCTGCCAGTTTGTCATACTGAGGTAGCTTGTGTGTTGATATGATACTGGAAGCTATGCCACTGGTATTTTAAATAGGCATGGTCACCCATGGTGGACAGGTTTCAGGGGAGCTTCCAGACTAAGACAGTCTAGGAATAAAGTGAGGCAGACCACTTCTGAATGGTTAGTCCCTGAAAACCTTATGAATAGCAGTGGAACATTGTCAGATATAGTGCCAGAAGAAGATCCCTAAAAATATGATTGGATAATAGCTGCCCCCTCAAAGTAGAGTTGAACTTTTGGAATAAGGTTGAGAAAAATGGGTATTCCAGATCACTTAATTGTGCTCATGAGGAACCTGTACACAAATCAAGAGGAAGGCATTCAAAGAGAACGTGAAGATGCTGTATGGCTTAAAATCAGCAAAGATGCATCATTTCACCATATTTATTCAATCTGTATGCTGTGCAAATAACCAGAGAAGCTGGATTACATTACAAAGAACATGGCATCAGGAAGGGAGGAAGATTCACTACCAAACTGTGTTATGCAAATGCCAAAACCTTGCTTGGTAAAAGCAAAGATAACTTGAAATACTTACTAATGAAGATCAAAGACTACAATTTTCAGTATGGATTGCATCTCAATGTAAAGAGAACAAAAGTTGCCACAACTCACCAATAAATAACCTCATGATCAATGGAAAAAAAGACTGAAGTTGTCAGACTTCAGTTTGCTTGGATCCACAATCACTGCTCATGGAAGTAGCAGTCAAGAAATCAAACAACATATTGCATTAGGTAAAACTGCTGCAAAAGACTTCTTAGAGACCCTATGTACAACAAAATGACATACTGTCTAGTCCTGTGCCATCCTCATGACTGTTGTTACATTTGAGCACATTGTTGTTACCACTGTGACAATCCATCTCATTGAAGATCTTCCTCTTTCTTGAACAACCTCCACTTTACCAATCATGAAGTCCTTCTACAGGGACTGGTGTTTTCTGATAACATGTCTGAAGTATGAAA
>NW_006408731.1:829805-831577 GCF_000296735.1 Chrysochloris asiatica | reverse complement strand
AGTGAGCACCTCCTTTGCTGCATCAGTTTGTTGAAACATTTCAACTTGTATTCCACCAATTGCTGGAACCTTGTTTTTTGCCAATGCTTTCTGTGAAGCTTGGATTTCTTCCTTCAGTACCATCGGTTCTTGATCATATGTTACTTCTTGATATGGCTGAACATCAACTATTTATTTTTGGCACAGTGACTTTGTGGATTCCTTCCAGCTTCTTTTGGTGCTGCTGCATCGTTTGGTATTTTGCCCCTAGCATCCTTCAGTAATTGAAAGTTGAAGTTTTTCTTCAGTTCTTTCAGCTTGACAAATGCAGAATGTGTTCTTTACTTTTGGTTTCTAACTCTAGGTCTTTGCACATTTCATTATAATACTTGAATTTGTCTTTTGAGTTGCTCTTTGAAATTGTTCAGCTCTTTGACATCCTCGTTTCTTCTGTGTTCTTTAGCTTCTCTATGCTCAAGAGACAATTTCAGAGTCTCTTCTGAAATTCATTTTGTATTTTACTTTCTTTCCTGTCTTTTAAATGATCTTTTACTTTCTTCCTGTATGATGCTCCTGACTTCATCCCACAACTCTTCTGGTCTTTGATCATTAGTGTCTAATGCATCTAATCTCTTCTTGCGAGTCTTTGAATTCAGATGGTATATATTCAAGTCATATTTTGACTCTTGTGGAGTTGTTTTAATTTTATTCAGCTTCAGCCTGAATTTGCATATGAGCTATTAATGGTCTATTTCACAGTTTACCCCTGGCCTTATTTTGGTTGATGATATTGAGTTTTTCCATTGTCTCTTTCCACAGATGTAGTCAATATGATTCCTGTGTATTCCATTGGTGAGGTTCATATTTTATGTTGTTTAAAAAGGTGCTTGCAATGAATAAGTCATTGGTCTTGCAAAATTCTATCTTGCAGTCTCCAGCATCAGTTCTATTATCAATGCCATATTTTCCAACTACTGATCATTATTTGTTGTTTCCAACTTTTGCATTCTAGTCACCGGTAATTATCAATACATCTTGGTTGCATGTTTAATCAATTTCAGATTGAAGAAATTGGTATAAATCCTCAGTTTCATCATCACTGGGTGTAAATTTGGATAATAGTGGTATTAATTTTTCTTCCTTGCAGGAGTATGGATATTATCCTCTCACAAGCAGCATTGTACTTCAGGATAGGTCTTGAAATGTTTTTTTTGACAATGAACAAGATCCTATTTCTTTTGAGCTTTTTATTCTTGTTATAGTAAATTATATGATTGTCAAATTCAAAATGGTCAATACTAATCCATTCAGGTCACTAGTGCCTAGGATATCAATGTTTATGTGTGACATTTCATTTCTGACAACTTCTACTTTACTAGATTCATATTTGGTATAGCCCATGTTCTGATTATTAATGGATGTTTGCAGTTGTTTCTCTTCACTTTGAGTTGTGCCCCATCAGAAAAGAAGTATACCCCAAATTGTACTCCATCCAGATTGTTATAGTCAGCTTCAATTTAAGGAGACAATTCTTCCATGATTGTATTTTGAATGCCTCCCAACTTAAAAGACTCATCTTCAGGCACTATATCTGATAATGTTTTTCTGCCACTCATAACGTTTTCAATGGTTTAGCATGCAGAAGCGGGCCACATCTCCTTCTTACTCTGTCTTAGTCTTGAAGCTCTGCTGAAACTTGTGCATCATGGGTGATCTTGCTGGTAGTTGAAATACCAGTGGTATAGCTTCAAGCATCACAGAAACATGCAAGCAATCACAGTAAAAAAAAAAAA
>NW_006408731.1:813200-828755 GCF_000296735.1 Chrysochloris asiatica | reverse complement strand
TCATATTAAGGACTAAGGTGTGCCTGACCCAAGCCATGGTATTTTCAATAACCTCATATGCATGCGAAAGTTGAACAGTGAGTAAGGAAGACTGTAGAAGAGTTGATGCATTTGAGTTATGGTGTTGGAATCGAATATTGAAAGTTTCATAATCTGCCAAATGAGATGGTTTGGCCAAGTGACAGCATCGATGGACTCAAGTGGCAACAGTAGTGAGGTTGGCCTTCCATGCAAGGGTGTCTATGCTTCTCTAAATACACTCTAAACATTCTTTATTGTCAGTAGTTCCATAAATAAAATCATATCTCAGTACTATTCAGGAGGAAGACTATAGTTCTTAACATGAAATAGCAATATTTTGGCAATTAATATAAGCCAAGGGTATATAAATAGGAATGAATTTTCAGGATTTTAGACCAAGGAGGATAGAATGTTGCACTAGACTGGGTTATAATAAATAATAATATAATTACACATTTAACTATATAATAAAAATTTTAAATAATGTATAAAACATAAAGGTATGGCATTATGATTAAAAGTATTTATTTTTATAAGTTTTTAGTGTGAATTGAGTGATAGTTTACATGGGAGAACATCAGTTTTACACTCATTGTTCATTGCAATGATTACAATCTCCTCTGTGCATCCTCATTCAACAGTATTTGCTTCCATTCCCTCTGTTTTTTGCTTTAAAGTATTTTTTAAAAAAGAAAGAAAGTACCATAAATACAGTATAAAGAGGGCAATTAACAAAAAGGTAGAACTATTGTTATTCAGATAAATAAAAATCTAAAAACCTAAGACATATTTAGAAATCCTATCACAAATGTACATGTGCCTAGTAATGTTGGACTACATAATAATACAATTCCAAATGGAGTTTCTGAATGATACAAATAGCTGAAATGTTGGCATTTGAACCTATCCATCCAATGGCATCTTGGAAAAAAGGATTAGCGATATGCTTCTGAAAAGTCACAGCCTTGAAAACCTTTGAAACAGTTATGTTGTTGTTGTTGCTGTAGTTGTTAAATGTTGTTGAGTCAGTTCTGAACCATAGCAAACCTATATAGAATTTCTGAGGAGCTACTGGTGAGCTTGAACCTTCAACTCTATCCTTCAAATGACTTTGCTGGCCTACGCATTAACTCACAGTGCCACACCAGGACAGTTATACATATTCTTTAATACATGGTACTTTCATGAGTTAGGATCAACTCAGAGACAACTAACTATAACAGCAACAATGGAACACTTTCAAGATCTTGGATGTTGTAAGCAGTTAACATGTTAGGCTGCTAACCAAAAGACTGGAAGTTTGAGTCCACCCTGAGGCACCAAGGAAGAAAGTTTTAGAGATCTGCTTCGGAAAGGTGTGTGCCAGGGTTGTATTTTTTCATCATACTTATTCAATGTGTATGTTTAGCACATAATCTGAGAAGCTGGATGATATGAAGAAAAATGTGACATCAGGATTGGAGGAAGACTCATTAACAAACTGCGATATGCAGATGATACAACTTTGCTTGCTGAAAGCGAAGAGGACTTAAAACACTTTTTAAAAAATCTTCATCCAAGACCACAGCCTTTGGTAAGGATTACACCTCAATGTATAGAGAACAGAATCTTTACCACTGGACCAATAAATAACATCATGATAAATGGAGAAAAGATTGAAATTGTCAAAGACTTCATTTTGCTCATATCAACCATCATCACTTAAGGAAGCAACAGTCAAGAAATCAAATGACGTATTGCATTAAGCAAATCTGCTGCACAAGCCCTTGTTAAAGTGTGAAAGAGCAAAGATGTCAGTTTGAGGACTAAGGTGCACCTAACACAAGACATGGTATTTTCAATATCCTCATATGCATGCAAAAGCTGGATAGTGAATAAGGAAGACCATAGAAGAATTGATGCATTTGAGTTATGTGTTGGGAAAGAACATTAAAAGTACCATGCACTATGAAAAGAACAAACTAATTTGTGTTGAAGACATACAGACAGATGGCTCCCTGGAAGCCAGGATGACCAGACTTTGTCTCTCATACTTCAGATATATTGTCAGGAGAGACTAGTGCCTGGAGAAGGATATCATGTTTGGTAAAATAGAGTTGGACAAGAAGAAGACCTCCAATGAGATGGATTGGCACAGTGGCAGCAGTGATGGGCTCAAGTGTAGCAACAATTATTGTGAGGTTGGCCCAGGACCGGGCAGTGTTTTGCTCTGTTGTGCACAGGGTCACTTTGAGTCGACACCGTCTCGATGGCACCTAACAACACCAACAACAATTTCTTAATAATCAACCATGGAAAACTCCATGCAACTGGTTCCTAGATTTATCAAAATTATGATTCCTAGATTTATCAAAATGTATTTAAAGTGAAATTGTATGGTCAGAGCACAGAATTTCCTCCCAAAATGAATAGACATATTGAGATAAACTGAAAAAATTAAGTATTTGAAATTGAATGGATAATTTCAACAATTCCTTGATTTTCTTTAGTTTTTCTAAAGTAGTAAAGTTATTTATTCAAAAGGGTTAAAAATGAAAAATACATTATTATGCATCAATTCTTCATTTGTAAAACTGTATTTGATTCATAAAAGTAGTTAGACTAAAAAAAATCTCTATTCAAGAAATACTTATACTGTATAATTTATCATGTACTCAAAATAGAATATGGTAGTGGTGATGGTGTGCTGTGGAGCTGGTTCTGACTCATACTCACCCTGCATAGGGTTTCTGAGGCTGTAGATCTTTACAGGAGCAGAAAGCCTCATCTTTCTCCAGTGTAGCTGCTGCTGGGCTCCAACTACCAACCTGTCACAAATAAAGAACTAAGGAGTGCATAGAGCAGTTGGAAACTACCAGCGGTTCTGTGGGAGAGAGATGAGACTTTCTGCTCCGGTAAAGATTTACTGTCTCAGAAACCCTATGTAGCTTTGAGTTGGAAGTGAACTCAACAGCACTTTATTAACAACAAAAACTTATTAGTTGCTATAGATTCCAACTCATGGCAACCTCTTTCTTCAGAAAATAACTGATTCTTAGAATTTTCAAGGCTGTAACTTGTCCGAAGCAAATGGCCAGAACTGTGTTCCTATGTGCCGTTTGTTGTTATTAGGTGATGTTGAGTTGGTGTGTTGTTGTTAGGTGCCATTGAGTTGATACCAACTCATAGTGACCCTATGCACAACAGAATGAAACACTGCCCGGTCTTGGACCAACCTCACACTTGTTGCCAGGCTTGAGCCCATTGATGCTGCCACTTTGCCAGTCCACCTCATTGGGGATCCTTCTCTTTTTTTCTGATCCTCCACCTTACCAAACATGATATCCTTCTCCCGTGACTGGTCTCTCCTGACAATACATTTGAAATATGAGAGATGAAGTCTGACCATACTGGCCTCCAAGGAGCACTCTGGTTGCACTTCTTCCAACACAGATCTGTTTGTTCTTTTGGCAGCCCATGGTACTTTCAATATTCTCCTTCAATACCATAACTAAAATGCATCGACTCATAAAAACCTCATGCACAACAGAAGGAAACACTGCCTGGTCCTGTGCCATTCTCACTACTGTTAGGCTTGAACCCACTGCTGCTGCCACTGTGCCAATCAACAGTGCCTTTGGGTGGGTGTAAACCACCAACCTTTGGATTAGTAGCTGAATACTTACTTAGAAGGTTGAAAAAGAGCTAATTATGTTTTAGAGCAGGGGGTGGCCAGCTACAACCCACAGACCAAATATGGCTAGCTGCTCATATTTGTATTTGTAATAAACTTTTATCTGAACACAGCCATACCCATTTATCTATGTATTGTCTATGGAGACTTTGTTGCTATAGTGTCAGAGCTGATTAGCTTCAACAGAGACCCACAAAACCCCTCAAATTAACTACCTGGCTCTTCACACACACACACACACACACACACACACACACACACACCAAAACACCTTCTGCTTTAGAGTATTGTGAATGATCACATTATAAAGCATTGTTGATTAATGAATGCCTATGAGTTATGGTTTAGAATAACGGCGCTATTCTTATACATATGTATGCTTATATTAGCTCATAAATCAGGGATAATCTGACACTGAGTTTGGGATAAACATGCTTATTTGTCACACTTTTATGATTCTCTCCAACACAAGTTCTAACTAATTTTCCAAATTAGCCTTTTATTTTATCACATTGCTGTGGCCATGGTGGTATGTAGACTCATAGCGACCCTGCATATGGTTTCTGAGGCCGTAAATCTTTATGGAAGCAGAAAGCCTCATCTTTCTTCCTCTGAGTGGCTGGTAGTTTCTAACTGCTGACCTTGTGGCTAGCAACCTGACTCATAACCCACTACCCACTACACTATCAGAGTTCCTTATCATATTACTATATATTTGATAATATAGGCTGGCATTTGTGAAAACTTTGTTTCAAATTTCAATTATTCGCAAGCATTTATTAATTCACAAGCAGTTAGTAACTAGTAATATCTTTTCTTCTTTATGTCATTCTGAATTAAATACAGAGATTCACAGAACTCCATCTGAAGCCTGTTTTCAATACATGTACACTTAAGGAAAAGAAGAGCTCAGATCCAAATAAAACCTATGGGATTTGGGATAAGTGTTTGTTTTTTTAAAAAGCTTTTATTGTGAAGTGAGTGATAGTTTACATGGGAGGACATCGGTTTTGCACTCATCCTATTGTATTTTGTTTCATTGCGATGATTACAATCCCCTCAATGCATCACCATTCAACAGTATTTGCTCCTATTCCCACTTTTTTTTAAATGTACACAAAAACACTCAGGTATATATAATCATTTAAAGAACCAAAGGGCACATTCTGCAAGTCAGTCTCCTGGCTGCCAGCACACAGCCTTTCTCTTTGCATGAATCTAGCATCCTTAGCTGCTCCCTCTATGTAATCATCTCTGCCTCCATCTCTGGTGGTACTGCTTCTCTGGAAAGGGTTCCACATTCTGTTCATGCTCTTCTCCCTTGATGGTGCTAGGGTCCTCTGTTCCTGGAATGTAATGTTTACTCCCCCCTTTATATTACAGGACTTCTACCTTTACAGTTGTGACAATTGCTTTAGTCATGATAACAATTATTCACTATTGAATCATAAGAATCTTATCCCCATCTCCACCAGACCTGTCTAGACAAGATGAAAACAATTCAGTGGGGAGTCCACCTTTGCCCGGATACTCTGAAACTAAACTTTCTCTTGAAAACTTGTAAGCCACTTAATGCCTTTATAAACTTCCCCCTACCTTCATTTTAGGTAGACAATGTCTAAGTTGCCCATCCCTATCAACCTTGTGTACAGAAGGGATAGATTTGATCCTTGATGTGAAGACTCCTTCCCTTTCAGTTGGTAGTTTGAGCTACTACATCCATGAGTATAGGTCAAATTCATCAATTCGTAGCAATTTACACTTGCTTCATCAAGTTTCTTTATCTTCCTCTAGTCAAGTTTGGATCATCAAGCCATCGAAGCTATGTCAACTGGGTACTATCTGCAAGTTTGGACATTGTTGTGCTTGCCCCTCACTTCCTATCAGCTGGACACATGCTTTATGGAGTCCTGGTATGGTATTGTAGGATAAGCACTAGATCTCACGGTCAGTTGGAACTGCAAGGTTAGAAGTACAAACTATCAAGCTGCTCTTTGGAAACCCTATATGTGGTCATGATGAGTCGGAACTGCCTTGATGGCACTTAACAAAAAGTGTTTTTATAATTCAGTTTCCCAGCCTTGGCACAATTGACATTTTGGAGGTTGTCGTCTTCACTGTAGAATGTTTATCAGCATCCTTAGCTGTAGCATCCTCCCTTCTTATTTGTGATAATTAAAAATGTTTCCAGACTTTTTGTGCCCTGCCTAGGCCACTCTCCTCACTGTTGTTCTCTTACCAATCTGTGTAGGGGCTTACTTCCTCTATCAGCCTTGGTGATATCTTTGAGGCAAACACATGAAAATATGGAGACACAGGGAATCCCTAGTCCCTGAAACCACTAATTTACATTTTGTCTTTTAGATTTGCTTAATCTGAACATTGGCTGTAAATGAAATAACAGCATTTAGTTACTTAGGATAGTATTTTCATTTAGCATAATATTTTGAGACTGACTCATAGTGTAGCATGTATCAGTACGTCATCATTTTTTTATTGATAAATAATATTCTATCGTATGGAAATACTATAATCTGTTTATCCATTCATGAACTGATTGACATTTGAGTTGTTCTACTTTTTGACTTTTATGAATACTCCTGCTATGAACTCATGTACATGTCTTTCTGTACAAGCATGTTCATTTAACTTGTGTATATACCTACAAGTGGGATTGCTGGGTTGTATAGTAACTATGTTTAACCTTGTCAGGATCCATTAGAATCCTTTCCAAAGTGATTGTATCATTTTATATTTCCACCCACAGTTTATGAAGGTTTCAATTTCTCTGTGTCCTTTCCGACACTGTAATTATCTGACCTTGGGACTATAGCTATGGAAATGGATGAAAGTAGTATCATTTGATTTTGATTGGCATTTTTCCTAATGACGAGTGATGTTGAACATCTCTTCATGTGAATATTGGTCATTTTTATATCTTCTTTGGAGAAATACTTATTTATATATTTTCCCCACTTTTCAATTCATTTATTGACCTTTATCATTGAGTTGTAAGAGTTCATTTCACAATTTTTATTATACATATATGATTTGAAAATATTTTCTCCTGTTCTGTGGGTTATTTTTTTTTTTTACTTTATCAATGATGTTCTTCACAGAAGCATCAAAAATTTTAATTCTCATGAAGTCTAATTTATCCTTTTTGGTTGTTGCTTGTATTGTAGGTATCGTAACTAAGAAATCATTGCTTAATTCAAGGTTTCAAAATTTTACACTTATGTTTTCTTTTAAAAGTTAAAAAAATTAGCTCTTAAATTTAGGTATTGGATCCAGTTTGAGTTTATTTTTGTTTATGCTGTGAGGCAGAGGTCTACTTCATTATTTCTAATAGTTTTCAGTAGATTCCTTTTTTTATATACAAGGTCTATGCCTCTTAAAAGGTGCTCTGGTAGCATAGTGGTTACAAGTCGGGCTGCCAACCTTAAGGTCAACAGTTCGAAACTACCAGCAGTTCCATGGGAGAAAGATGAGGTGTTCTGCTTGCATAAAGATTTACAGCCTTGGAAACCCTGTGCAGGGTCACTATGATTCGGAACCGACTCCACAGTACTTAACAACAACAACATGCCTCTTAAAAATAGAAATGTTTTTACTTCTTCATTTTCTACCTAAATGTTTTATTTTGCCTTTTTTCTTGATTGTTCTGGCTGCAATATCCACTAATATATTGAATAGAATCCTTGTCTTGTTCCTGAAAGAATAAAGAGAATAAATTTATTTATGTATAGTTTATTATAGCAACTTTTTAAATTTACCATTACTAGTTTTCTTTATTTGTTCCTGCTGATTTGAGTTAACTTCTGTAGTCATTTCATTACACCAAAATAACTTTGTACTATAGTTTTATAAATCAAGTTAGAAAAGAAAGAGAAAAAAAAGTACGCGTTTGTACTTTTATAATGACCTTTGCTGGAGTCCTGATGTGGCGCGGTAGGATAAGCACTGGATCACAAGGTCAGTTTGAACCACAAGGTTGGTGGTTCAAACTTAACCAGCTGCTCTTCAGAAACCCTATATAAGGCTGCTGAGTTGAAACCAACTCAATGATACTTAACAACAACAACAACCTTTACTGGTGCCTTTTTGCTTTTTGAAGTGACTTTCAATTATAGTTTGGGTTACTTGTTTCCAGCCTAAAGAGTTTCTTTTAGTATTTCCTATAAGCCAAGTCTGCTAGCAACAGATTCTCTCAGTGTTTATATATTTGGGAGTGTCTTTTAATTCAGTTTGCAACGATAATTTTTCTGGATAAAGATTGCTGGTCAATAATTTTATTTCCTTTTAGTCATTGGAATATGCCATTCCACTGCCTTTTGATGTCCATTGTTTCTGATGAGGAGTTTAATTAATAAAAATTCTTTTGCATATGACAAGTCATTTTCCTTTTGCTGCTTTTGAGATTCTCTCTTTGCCATTGACCTTGAGCATTTTCACAATAACACGTCTAGTTGTGTATCTTTGCATTTATCCTACTTGGAGAAAGGAACTGTTTGCGTATGTAGACTAACCATTTTTATCAGTTGTACTCTTTGAATATTTTCCTGCTTCTTTCTTTCCTTTTCTGCTAGAACTCTTGTTATGTGTATGTTGTGCACTTAATGATGTCTCAATTTTGTCTAAGGTTCTACTTTTTTCCATTTTAAAAATTTGTCTCTGTTCTTTGGATTGCATAATCTCTACTGATCTATCTTCATTGATTCTTTCTTTTGCTAGTTCAAATCTAATGTTGAGTCTTTCTATTGAAATTTTAATTTCACTTATACTTTACAACTTCAACATTAAAAATTTTTTTTCTTTAGCTTTTACCACTCTGATGATTTTCTCTACTTGGTGGTCCACTACTTTTCTTTAGCTCTTTAAGCATAATTTTATTTGAACATATTTGTAATGACTGTTTTCAAGTCATTATCAGCTAAATTTTATATTTGGCATCTTCTGTTCCCACTTTCTTGCTCTATATGGGCCATACTTCCCCGTTTCTTTGATTCTTCACAAGATTATAGATTTAATGAATATAAACTACTGAGAAAACACTTACGGGTTTTGATTTCTTGTATTTGTACTACATGATATCTAAGTTGAAAATAAGATCTAATTTGACTTTAATTGAATAGTTGGCTTATTTACACTTATGTATTTTACATTGTAAAGATGTGAGAAAGCAAAACAAACAAACAAACAAACAAACAAACAAACAAACAAACCCCACACACATTGGAAATCTTGAAATGACAGATTATGCCTCTATCTTTTGCTATTCAGCTTTTCAGTAGTCCATCCTTACTTCCTGAGAAATTGTAAAATTGTGTTTGCCAATACAGCCCCCAATGCAGGGATATATATATACTCAAAGATTCTGAGCAGACAGACTAAAATTTGTTGTTTAAAATCAAGGAGGAAACATGGGAGGTTTTCACTTAAGCAAGTATCTATAAGAGGGAAAGGTATAACCCAAAGGAACTTATTATAAAGTTGAACGGAGTCACCAATATTCATGATCTCACGTTCTCTGCATCCCAGAGGAATCTGTCACTTGGGTTGTAACTTCTCCCAATGCTATTAGATGCTGTTAAGAAGTTTTGAGAGTGTTTCATAATAATTTATATAAGAAAGCATGCTCTTTCTCAGAGAAAGAGAATAAAAGAACTGATTCTTGCTCAGAAATGAAAGTGAATCAATTAAAATTTCCTCCTATATCTTCTTTTCTTTTCATATGCCAGGTAGTCATCAAAGGAGCATTAGGGATTAACACGATCACCAGGGACTTGCTACCATTCAGAGCCAAATCTAATAAACTGCTTCTTGAATATATATTCAGCATGCTGAATGGCAACAATGTCTCTCCAGGGAAGCCTTAAGGGGAGACCATTAAATAATATTTTGCTGCATTACAGAGTTCTTTGTTAAAGAGACTATTCTCCTTCAATGGAAAGGATCTGAGTCTGCGAATTGGCTTAGTTCTGGAACCTGATTAAGAGATAATGAACCTCACTAAATTTGTTCAAGTTAAATTTCTGCCCCTAGGCTTAGAATTTTTCTGTTAATACATTACAAGTAACATCTTAATAGTAATTAAAAAAAAAAAATGTGAGGCACCAACCATTCCTCCCATAGCTTTCTCTATCCAGCTGGGTTTGATAATTTATTGCAACGGCCACAAAGGATTCAGACATCATGCTCATAGTTATATGTTTTATTAAGGAAGTTAACAGATTACACCACAGGGTCAGAAAAAGCTCAGAGCACAGTTGTTTCAGTCAGCTGCTGGTAAATTCCCACAGGACACACTATTCTACCATAAGTTTTAGCCTGAAGGCGCTCGGTTCTAATTCCATGGATCAGCAAACCTAGCTCCCCCTTTTAAGTGATGGGAGGCACCCACTCTATAAGCAAGCTTCTTGCTTAAAGTCACTCAGTTTTACTTGCCCCATAGGCTGTAAGCTCACTGCTCTGGTTTTTGATTCTGCTGCTGCCCCTCTGCAGAACTCTCTGGTGTCACACCTTGTTGTTCCCAGGTTAAGGAGGTTCCAATGAACAGGGATCTCAGGGTCCAAAGAATGCACTCCACACCTGGCTCTTTATTCTTGATGGCAGTGAGATTCCCTCCTGTTTCTGAGATGATTCATTATATACCCTTGCTAGAGTCTCAAGTTTTTACAATTACAGTTAATTCTGCTAACATCCACAGATGAATCATGTCATACTATTAGTATTTTTTCCCACCTTCTTGTACCCACATCTAGTAGGCAGTAATGTTTGGTGGGAATTACCGACTATGGCTCGAAGAAGCATTCGACAATTCACTACACCACAGCTAGCCTAATGTTTCATTTTAAGGAATTCTGTGACAACAGATCCATCACCACAGATTCCTATAGTTGCAAAATCCCCAGTTGTGTGTGTCTAAATTGTGGTAATTCCTCCACTTTTCCTATGATGGTTAAGTGCCAACTCCTGGTATCTACATTTTCAGGAGATCTTTATTCCTGAAATCAATCCATTTTTCACAACCAATCTACTTTCACTATCATCACTGCCTTAGAGAAGTCAGACATCACAAAATATTTTTAAAATACCGATGCTCTCCTCACCAATTCATTTCTTAATGTCTGTAAGGGATGCTTACATGGTGGCTGAGCATATTGTGCTAAATGTTATTGTTATCTTGTTAAGAGCTGGCAAGTCAGTTCTGACTCATGGTATTCTAGGGTAGGGTATTCCAAGGAGTGACTGGTAGGTTTGAACTATAAACTTTTGGTTAGCAAGCACACATTTATCCTTCAGTGTCACACCAGGACTCCAGTAGATAGTTCCAAAAAATCTTTCTGAGGCTGGTGATTTCTTGTTTTACAGTGTAAAAGGAAAGGCCCAGCATTTCAAACACATAGAGTTTAGACTACCATTGAGTTCAAGCTTCAGTTGGCCATCATAGAAGATGCCAGTTTCTGATGGTTGAGATAACTCATTGCATCCTGTGCTCTTGGCAAGAACACCCAAATTACTAAGTTCAGATCATTCAAGCCTTGGATTTTAAATTCCTTAACATCTACTCCTATACAAATTTCTGTTAATATACCATTTATGAATTACATTCCTTTTGGAGTAATGGACCATATCCTCATGTGAGAGCATGATGAAACAAACAAAATTGACCCAGCAAAAACTTGTGTTTCTTTGTGTTAAAAAATTTCCCTGATGATTTGTAAAGAGGAGTGTAATGTCATGTATTGGTCATTTGGATATCTTGTTTTGTGAATTGACTACTCTATTGGATCATTTGTCTTGTTCTTATTGATGTATAGTAACTCCTGTTGTTGTTCTTAGGTGCTGTCGAGTTAGTACCAATTCATAGTGATCCTGGATAGGGTTTCCAAGGCTGGCAGGGAAAGCCTCATATTTTTCCAGCTGAGTGGACCTTGTGGTTAGCAGTCCAGTGTAGTATTATAAGATAAGAAATCTGAAGAACGGGAAGCTTTTAAGTTGTGGAACGTGGTGTACCTTAGTCAAAGATAGGATCTATGTATCATAAACCACACATCTAATTTGTTATATTAATGATTTGAGAATGATACAAAAGTATATGTTCCTACTGATGTGACATTTGTTTCATGGTTAAACCTAAGTAGGAAAGGATACAGCCCTAGTACGTATCTTTCTTGATTGTAAACCATGCTGTATCCTAATGTTCTGTTCCAGTGACTGCCTCTTGGTATATGTAATGTACTGGTTTGGCATGAATACAATGGGCAAAATATTGAATGATGCAGAAAGCATTAAAAAATAATAAAAAGTTGGAAAGAATACAGAGTCACTGTACCAAAGGAAATGGTTGATGTTAGGACATACCATATGATCAAGAGCCAATGATCCTAAAGGAAAAATCCAAGGTGCACCGAAGTCACTAGCAAAGACTCCGGGAGGTGACGGAGTACAAATTGAAATCTTTCAACAAACTGATGTGGCTTTAGAGGCACTCACTCATCTCTGCCAAGAAATTTGGGTGGCAGTTATCTGACCAACTGACTGGAAGAGAACCATATTTGTGCCCTTTCCAAAGAGAGGTGACCAAAAGGAATGTGGAAATCATCAGACAATACCATTTATAGTGCATGCAAGTAAAATTTTACTAAAGACAATTAAAAAATGAATGTACTAGTACATTGACAGCAAACTGCCACAGGTTCAGGCTAGATTTAGATAAGGACTTGGAATGAGGGACCTCACTGCTGACATATGATGGATCTTGTATGCAAGCAGAGAATATGAGATACACAGATGATACAACTTTGCTTGCTGAAAGTGAAGAGGATTTAAAATATTTACTGATGAAGATTAAAGACCACAGCCTTTGGTATCGGATGCACCTTGATGTAAAGAAAACAAAAATCCTCACCACTGGACCAATAAATAACATCAAAATAAGATTATAGAGAAAAGATTGAGTTGTCAAAAACTTCATTTTGCTTGTATCAACCATCAACACTCATGGAAGCAGCAGTGAAGAAATCAAATGACATACTGCATTGTGCAAATCTGCTGCACAAGACCTCTTTGAATTGTTAGAGAGCAAAGATGACAGTTTGAGGACTAAGGTGTACCTGACCCAAGCCATGGTATTTTCAATAACCTCACATACATATGAAAGCTGGACAATTAATAAAGAAGACTGTAGAAGAATTGCTGAATTTAATTTATGTTGCTGGAGGAGAATATTAAAAGCACCATGGACTGCCAAATGAGCAAACTAATCTGTGTTGGAAGAATTACAGCCATAATGCTCCTTAGAAGTCAGGATGACAAGATTTTGTCTCTCATACTTTGGTCATACTATCAGGAAGACCAGTCCCTGAAGAAGGACATCGTGCTTGGTAAAGTGGAGAGTCAGTGAAGACCTCCAAGAGGAAGATGCTCAATGAGATGGATTGGCACAATGGCAGCAGCAGTGGGCTCAAGTGTTGCAATGATTGTGAGGTTGGGGCAGTTGTAGGTCGTTCTGTGGCGTGTAGGGTCACTACAAGTTGGTACTGACTCGATGGTACATAACAGCAACAATAACCAATTTAGGGAGTGCAAAGATTCCATACATTAAGCACTGGACTTGGAACATTAAGGTCTGCAGGTTAAGCCTAGGAGTTGCTCCTTGAGACAAAGTTGAAGCTTTCTGCTACTGCAAAGCCTTAAAGCCTTGGAAACCCTAGACATGATCTCTCTGAATTGTAACTGACTCAATGACACTCGACAACAATGACAACAAAATGTATGAGCCTGTTATGGTGGTGGTTATGTGCCATGGAGTCAGTTCCGACTCATAGCGACCCTGTACAGTGTTTCCAAGGCTGTAAATCTTTACGGGAGCAGAACGCCTCATCTTTCTCCCACGGAACAGCTGGTAGTTTTGAACTGCTAACCTTGCGGTTAGTAACCACTACGCTACCAGAGCTCCTTTGAGCATGTTGTAGAAACACAAAAATTTGAAACCAAGGTTGACTTACAACATTGTCATCATAACCTCTGCATCCAATTTACTGCTACACTTTATTTTGATGACATTTTCTTGAGGCTGTCTTGATTCATGCATACAATCACTACAACAGAAATATATTTTGATCATGTCACTTGATATATCTGCATTATTTTAAGGTAGGCAAAGATTTTGGTCTGTCCAAAAATGACTTACACTTAATAGTAAGTCAATTTATCACATAGGTAAAAGCGTAAACCTAGAATATTGAATTTATGCATTATTGTTATAGGATAATGATGTTATTTTAAAAGATATTTGTTGTTGTTAAGTATTGTCAAGTTGGTTAGAACTCATAGTAACCTATGTTTAACAGAATGAAGTACTGCTCAGTCCTGCACCATCCTCAAAATTTTTGTTGTTTGAGCCCGTTGTTGTAGCCACTGAGTCAATCCATCTCGTTGAAGGTCTTCCTTTTTTTGTTGACCCTCTACTTTATGATGTCCTTCTCCAAGAACTGGTTCCTCCTGATAACATGTCCAAAGTATGCAAGATGAAGTCTTGCCATCCTCCTAAGACGCATCCTGGCTATACTTCTTTTAACAAATTTTGCTCATTGTGTCACCAGAGTTCCTAATCTAAAGTTAAGACAGAATCAGTTTCTTTTTTTTCACACAGGACAATCAAGCCCTTAAACATTTTTTCCACTTCTTTACCCATTTAGACTGTGTCTAGATCCCTGTATCACAGAGCCCTGTTGTTCAAAGGTTGTGTTTACATCACTATTTATCTCTATCCTATTTAGTCCATGGATACCACCCTAAGTCTACCCCTATCTTTCTTATTCATCTACCCATTCCCACTTCTGTGTATTGCCCTCCCTTCCTTGTATATTGCCCTCCCAGTCACCTGCGCTATCATGTAGCTACCCCCTATACTGTGAATTACCCAACCCTTCCTCCCACTCCTGGTAACCACCAAATAATTTTTCTCTTAGTATGTAAATCTTTTCTTAAGCTTTTATAATATTGTTATCATGCAATATTTGTCCTTTTGTGATTGACTAACTTCACTCAGCATAATGTCCTCAGGGTTCATCCATGTTATGAGGTGTTTTGCAGATTCATCGTTATTCTTCAATGTTGCATAGTATTCCACTGTCTGTGTGTACTAAAGTTGTTTATCCATTCTTCCAAAGATGGGAACAGAATCAATATCTATACTGAAAATTTCTAATAGGAAGATGTTAGTGCTCTGTTGTTCCTACAGAACCTTTTTCTTTTCTAATTAGTGTTTTCATGGTTCCCTTGAACTTCTTATTCCTTAGAGTATGTTGCTGTTGTTGTTCTTAGGTGCCATCGAGTCAGTACCAACTCAAAGTGACCCTATGCACAACAGAACAAAACACTGCCTGGTCCTGGGCCAACCTCACATTTGTTACCATGGTTGAGCCTATTGATGCTGACACTTTGTCAATGGATCTCACTGGGGGTCTTCCTCTTTTTCTCTGATCCTTCACCTTGCCAAACATGATATCCTTGTCCAGAGACTAGTTCTTCCTGACAATATGTTCGAAGTATGAGAGATGAAGTTTGGCCATACTGGCCTCCAAGAAGCACTCTGGCTGCACTTCTTCCAACACATATCTGTTTGTTCTTTTGGCAGCCAATGGCACTTTCAATATTCGACTCCAACACCATAACTCAAAAGCATCAATTCTTATACAGTCTTCCTTATTCACTGTCCAGCTTTCACATGTATATGAGGTTATTGAAAATACCATGGCTTGGGCTAGGCGTACCTTAGTCCTAACATGACATCTTTGCTCTTCAACACTTTAAAAGGTCTTGTGCAGCAGATTGGCCTAATGCAATACGTC
>NW_006408731.1:807346-812646 GCF_000296735.1 Chrysochloris asiatica | reverse complement strand
ATAGTCAATAAAGCACAGGTAAACATCTTTCTGTTATTCTCTGCTTTTAGGCAAGATCCATTGGACATCAGCAATGATATTCCTCATTCCATGTCCTCTTTTGAATCCAGCTTGAACCGCTGGAAATTCTATGTCAATGTATGCTTGCAGACATTTCTATATTACCTTTAGTAAAATTTTACTCACATGGGATATCAAAGATACCGTCTGATGTTTTCCACATTCCATTGGGTCACCTCTCTTTGTAATGGCACAAACACAGATCTCTTCCAGTCAGTAGCCAGATAGTTGTCTTCCAAATTTCTTGGCAGAGTATTCTGGAACACCATGGTATTTTAAATATTCTTCTCCAGTACCATAACTTAAATGCTTCAATCTTTTTATGGTCTTCTTTATTCATTGTCCATTATTCACATGCCTATGAAGATATTGAAAATGTTATAGCCTGAGTTAGGTGCCACTTAGTACTCAAAGTGATATATTTGCTCTTGAACACTTGAAAGATGTCGTATGCAACAATTTTGCCCAATGTAATACGTTGTTTTATTTTTTGACTGCTGCTTCCATGAGTGTTGATTGTGGATCAAGAGATATGAAGTTTTTGATAACTTCAATCTTTTCTCCACTTATCATGATGTTATTTACTGGTCCAGTGGTGAGGATTTTTGTTTTCTTTACACTGAGGTACAATCAGTAAGCATTTTAAATTCTTCATCAGTAAGCATTTTAAATTCTCTTCGCTTCTAGCAAGGCAGATTGTATCATTTGTACATTGTAGGTTGTTAATGAGTCTTCCTTCAATCCACATTCTTCTTCATATAATCCAGTTTCTCGGATTATTTGTTTAGCATACAGATTGAAAAAGTAAGGTAGAAAGGTACAACTCTGGTATACAACTTTCCTGATTTTAAACCAGGAATACCCTGCTTGTATTTAATATACTTGTGGCATAGCTCCCAGTATCATAGCCACATGCAAAGTCACCACAGTACGACAAACTGACAAATGAGTGGTGGTACCCATGTTAGCGTGCATTAATTATTCAATAAATGCATTGAGTTTTATTTTTCATTGTATTTTCTCTATATATTTTGTCCTCTCAGGTGATGATTGCAAAATAAATTACCTACCTCTAAAGATTGAAAAGGGACCCCTTTCATGATTGAAATTTCTTGGAAAAAGAATCAGAGCCATGTTGTTTCCATGGCACATTTTTCTTTTCCATCCAGCCTTCTCATGGCCCCCTTGAACTCCTTATTTCTTAGTGTCTGGATCAATGGGTTCAAGCTGGGAGAAATAATGGAATAAGAGATAATTAGAAGTTTAATTTCTGATTTGAACAGTTCCCTGGTTGAATGTACATGTAGATAAGAGTCCCATAGAAGATAAATACCACATTGAGATGGGAGGAACAAGTCCCAAATGCTTTTTGTCTCCCTGTTGCAGATTTCATCTTGAGTGCAGCCATAGCAGTGAAGCCATATGAGACCAGAATGAGAATCAGAGGAACAAGAACTATCATCAGGCACATGGAAAATGTGGTTACCTCCATGGCTGTGGTGTCTACAAGTGCAGTATTCATCACTGCAGACATTTCACACACACACACACACAAATGTGGTTACCACATCAGGGAAGGCTCATGACATAGGGGGAAAGGATCATGCAATTAGTAATACAAACTATAATACAAACACTAACTGTCTTAGCCTGGGTTCTCTGTGGAAGCAAAACCAGTGATATATATATATATATATATATATATCCCAGAAAGATTTACAGCCTCGGAAACCCTGTACAGGGTCGCTATTGGTCAGAACCGACTCCATGGCACATAACAACAACTATATATATGGAGCTCTGGTAGCGTAGTGGTTACGAATCGGGCTGCGAACCTAAAGGTCAGCGTTTCGAAACTACCAGCTGCTCCGCGGGAGAAAGATGAGGCTTTCTACTCCCGTAAGGATTTACACCCTCGGAAACCCTGTACAGGGTCGCTATGGGTCGGAACCGACTCGACGGCACGTAACAACAACAACAACAACATATATATATATATATATATATATATATATATATATATATATATATATATAATTATGGCTCCAGATTGTAGAGATAGGAGAGTCCCAAGTACAGGTCAGGTGAACCAAGATTGATGGGTGGCTCTAGAAGGCAGGAATCCCAAGTTGGGGCACAGAGAAGGACCTCAATGCTGGGGCAGAGATGACAGCAGGGTAATGGTTGACCAAGGCCTGGGCAGGCGTAATGCAGAACCGGCAGCACGAAGCATACAAGCTGGGGGTGATAGGAACAGGCATGCAGGGCCCTCCAGTAGTCATCTGGTTTTCCAGGCAATCCAGTGGGCAGGCCCAGTAGGCAAGATTGCAATAGAGCAGGCCACTGGTTCAGGTTCAAAGAACTGGAGATTGGAGGAAGACCTAGATGTGAGATCCAGACTCAGTGGGGAAGAGAGTGAGTTTTTCCTGCATGTCCATTATATTGGGAGCAGGCCACAGCCCCCCAAAGAAACATCCTTTCAATTGATTGCCTGCTCCTAGCCAGTCAACATAGAGCTAACTATCAACTGCCAAACAACTGGGAATCCTGACTTAATCAAATTGACACAAAACCTAACTATCTCACTAACCAGGCCATGGTTACCAGTCCTTGGCAGAACTATGAGTTCATTATGATCATATACTGCAGAGGCTTGCAATCAGCAGTGAGTTGGTCATAAGACACCATGGCTAGAAGGATGCATTCAACTGAGCACAGTACCGTATCAGTGAACATTGAAAGGCATAGCCACCAAAGGTTATTTTTTTGTCTTCACCCAGACATTGACTAACATCGGTGACACTGTATGTATGGTATAAGAGATCCAAGGTGGTCAATTTTCTAAGGAAGAAGTACATGGGGTTTGGAGAACATTATCTAGGAATGACAGCAGGATGATGGTAGTATTTCCATCAAGGCAATGTTGTCAAAGAAAAAGACAACCTCAGAGATGATTATCTTTACCATGGATTCTCTGTGAATTCAAGGATTTAAATCCACTGAAGTAGCTCTCATTGATCTTTTGGGTTTTTTTTTTTTTTTCCTTAATAGCAATTCTGCAGATGGAAAAATCAGTCTATTAGAAGGCACACTAAAGATACTTACAAACTTTAATGCCAGATTAAAATCAAGCATTGCATTCAAGTTATGGGCGACATTTATTATTATTTTTTACTAACATACAAACTTTTTTTTTTTTTTACATTCAAAATAGATTTATTTAAAGTTGTCACATAGCTATGTCCAGGCATTTAGGCTTAAGGGAAGTATAATGAGGAGGACATTTTTTCCCCCAAGTTAAGATTTTCTTTGAAATCAAGCATATTGCTCAACAGCAACATTCTACTTGGTAAACAATAATTGGCAACAAAATAAGTTTAAAAGCTGTAATATTTTGCCCCAAACCAAGTCTGTATACTGTTTAATAACCAATATTCAAACTAATTTTGTTGTAACAAGCCTAGACCAGTTCTATCAAATTGTCCTTGGTTAGATATCCTGTTTCATTTAATATTTTGAAAGCTCATTTGACAGCCAGTCAAGTCCTTCATACAGACCAGTTCCTTGTGTGATACAAGTGGCTTGAATATACCATGTTCTGTTATGAAGAGATTGCAGACCTAATTTATCTGTCATTTCACTGATGACCATAGTATTTGGCAAATCCTGTTTGCTTGCAAAAAGCAGCAAAACTGCATCTTACATCTTCTTGAAGCGTTTTCTGCAGGACTTGTGCTCCTTCCTGAATTCTTTCACGGTCATTTCTATATACCACAAAAATAAGACCCCGGGTATTTTGGAAATAATGATTCCAGAGAGGTCTAATTTTATATTGACCACCAACTTCCCAATTATAAAAAATATTAAAAAAACAAATATTCTTATGTTCTACTATTTCCACATTAAAACCCATAGTAGGAATGGTGGTGACTATTTCTCCCAACTTCAGTTTATACAGAATTGTCATCTTGCCAGCAGCATCCAATCCAAGGATCAATATGCGCATCTGCTTCTTGCTGAAGAGGCACGAGGAAAAGAGAAGAGATGGTGAGACCCACGGCAACGGTGGCACTTGCGATGGGCAGAAACAAAGGGGCCTTAGGCGTCCCGGGGCCTTCTCCTTTCACATCCCTGGCAAATTGGACAATAGAAAAACAGCTGAAAAAAGAAGGGCGGCAATGACTTCTCCCGGGTCTGCCTATCCAACGAAATGTCGCTACCCGCACATAAATGATCGGAACGAGGACCTGCTATGCTATAGGCGCAGCAGCTCCAGCTCTGGAGTTAACACTTTGGTATTGCCACGTCACGCGGCGGTCGGGGCAACGCCTGCGGCGGCCCGGCCCTTCCAACGCAGACAAAATCGCGTCACCACCGTCCCATTCCTCAGTGTTTCTGATACTGCCAGAGCCACTACGCATGCTCACAGGGAATTGGCCGTTTACACTGGCATGCTTTTCTGGCCGCCGCCGCCACTTCCCGGAAGTGGCTCCTGTTGTTGTAGTTAAGTGCCATCAAGCTGGGTCCGACTCATAATGACCCTGTGTAGGGTTTCCAAAAAACAGTTGGTGGGTTTGAACTTCCAACCTTGTGGTAAGCAGGCCAGTATTTATTTTTATAGCACACACACACCCCGTATATACCATAGAACTTTATATATATATATATATTTTACAGTCTCAGAGACAAGATATCCAAGAATGAGGGGAAATATAATATAATTTGCTGTTGTTGTTGTTAAGTGTCATCGAGTCGATTCCATCCCATAGCGACCCTGTATAGGGTTTCCGAGGAGCATATGGTGAGCTTGAACCACTGACCTTGCAGTTCAAACGGCTTTGCAGTCTGGCGCATTAACCGAAAGTGCCACATCAGGATTAAAACAACAAAATTCTTTACTCTATTACTGGCTAGTAACCACCACTCATCTGTCCGTTTGTTGTATAGTGGTGGAGTGGCTTGTGAGTGCTGAAATTTTGAAAGCTATGCCACCAGTATTTTAAATACCAGCAGGGTCACCCATGATGGACAAGTTTCAGACCAGCTTCCAGACAGACAGTCTAGGAAGAAAGAGTGACAAACTACTTCTGAATATTTAGTCACTGAAAATCTTATGAATAGCAGAGAAACACTGTCAGATATAGTGCCAGAAAATGAGCCCCTCAGGTTGGAAGTCACTCAAAATGCGACTGGGGAAGAGCTGCCTCCACAAAGTAGAGTTGTCTGTGATGACATGAATG
>NW_006408731.1:754281-804085 GCF_000296735.1 Chrysochloris asiatica | reverse complement strand
GCACCTGACCCAAACCATGGTATTTTCAGTAACCTTATATGCATGTGAAAGCTGAACAGTGAATAAGGAAGACCATAGAAGAATTGATGCTTTTGAGTTATGGTGTTGTCGGAGAATATTGAAAGTGCCATGTACTGCCAAAAAAACCAATAGATCCCTTCTGGAAGAAGTGATGCCAGAGTGATCTTAGAGGCCAAGATGGCCAAACTTTGTCTCTCATCCTTCAGACATATTGTCAGGAGGGACCAGTCGCTGGAGAAGGATATCATGTTTGGTAAGGTAGAGGGTCAGAGAAAAAGAGGAAGACCCCAACGAGGTGGATTGGCCAAGTGGTAGCATCGATGGTCTCAAGCGAGGAAACAGGAGTGAGGTTGGCCCAGGATCGGGCAGTGTTTCATTCTGCTGTGGATAAGGCTGCTATGGGTCGGTACCGACTCGATGGAACCTAACAACAACATCAACACAACATTTAAACCCAGAACTTTCTTTCTCCTGGGCTAAGGAGATAACTTTTCTTGAGATAACTTTCTTTCTTGAGATAACTTCTCAGTCTCTTTCTCAGAAATATTCTCCTTCTGATGTTTTTGTTAGGTGCCATCGAGTAGGTACTGTCTCATAGTGACCCTCTGTACAACAGAACAAAACACTGCTTGGTCCTGTGTCAACCTCACAGTTGTTGCTATGTTTGAGCTAATTGTTGCTGCCACTGCACCAATCCATCTTCTTGGGGGTCTTCCTCTTTTTCTCTGATCATCCACTTTACTAAACATGTGTGACCATCCTGATAACATGTGTGACCATCCTTGCTTCCAAGGAGCATTCTGGCTGTACTTCTTCCAACACAAACTGGTTTGTTTTTTTGGCAGTCCATGGTACTTACAATATTTTCCTCCAAAACCATAACTCAAATGCATTAATTCTTCTACAGTCTTCCTTATTCACTGTCTGGCTTTCACATATATGTGAAGTTATTGAAAATACCATGGCTTGGGTCAGGCGCACCTTAGTCCTCCTGCTGACATCTTTGCTCTTCAACACTTTGAAAAGGTGTCGTGCAGCAGATTTGCCTAATTCAATACGTTGTTTGGTTTCTTGACTGCTGCTTCCATGAGTGTTGATGGTTGATCCGAGAATAATGAAGTCCTTGGCAACTTCAATCTTTTCTCCATTGATAATTATGTTGTTTGTTGGTCCAGTGGTGAGGATTTTTGTTTCCTTTACATTGAGATGTAATCCATACGGAAGGTTGTGGTCTTTGATCTTCATCAGTAAGTATTTACGTCCATTTCACTTTCAGCAAGTAAAGTTGTATCTCCTGCATATCACAAGCTGTTAATGAGTCTTTCTCTAATCCTAATGCCACATTTTTCTTCATAGAATTCAGTTTCCTGAGTTATTTTCCCAGCATACAGACTGAATAAGTATGATGAAAGAATACAACCATAGCTCACACCTTTCCTAATATTAAACCACTCAATGTTCCCTTGTTCTGCTCGAATAACTGCCTCTTGGTCCATGTACAGATTCCTCATAAGCACAATTAAGTGTTCCAGAATACTCATTTTTCACAATGTTGTCCATAGCTTATCATGATCCACACAATCGAAAGCCTTTGCATAATCAATAAAGCACAGGTAAACAACTCTCTGGTATTCACTGCTTTCATCCAAGATCCATCTGACATCAACAATCATATCCCTCATTCCATGTCCTCTTCTGAATCCAGATTGAATCTCTGGATATTTTCTGCCAATGTACTGTTTTCCACTGTTTTGAACTATCTTTAGCAAAATTGTACTTACATATGATATTAATGATATTGCCTGATGATTATACATTGCATTGGAATGGGTGCATATATGGATCTCTTCCGGTCAGTTGGCCAGGTAGTTGTCTTCCAAATTTCTTGGCATAGATGAATGAGTCCATCAGTTAGTTGAAAGATTTCAACTTATATTCCATCAATTCACTGTACCTTGTCCTTTGCCAATGCCCTCAATGCATCTTGGACTTCTTCCTTCAGTAACATTGGCTATTGATCATATGCTACCACTTGAAATGGTTGGACGTTGACCATTTCTTTTTGGTACATTGACTCTGTATTCCTTCCATTTTCTTTTAATGCTTTCTGCATCATTCAATATTTTGCCCATAGAATCCTTCAATATTTCAAATAGATGTTAGATATTTTTCCTTCAGTTCCCTCAGCTTGAGAAATGCTGAGCATGTTCTTCCCTTTTTGTTTTCTAACTCCAGGATTTTGCAC
This sequence comes from Chrysochloris asiatica, assembly GCF_000296735.1. Lineage (NCBI taxonomy): Eukaryota > Metazoa > Chordata > Mammalia > Afrosoricida > Chrysochloridae > Chrysochloris > Chrysochloris asiatica. The sequence continues at coordinate 801,819 of NW_006408731.1, read as the reverse complement.
ATTTCCTTATAATATCTAACTTTGTCTTCTCAAGCTGCCTTTTGAAATTTTCTATTCAGCTCTTTTACCTCCACATTTCTTCCATTTGTTCTAGCATCTCTACTCTTGAAAGCAAGTGTGAGCATCTCTTCTGACATCCATTTTGGTCTTTTTTTCTTTCTTGTCTTCTTAATGACCTTATGTTTTTTTCCTGTATGATTTTCTTGATGTCATCCTATAACTCTTCTGGTCTTCAGTCTTTGGTGTATAATGCATCAAATCTGTTCTTGAGAGAGATCTCTAAATTTAGGTGGGATATGTTTAAAGTCATAGTTTGGCTCTTGTGGAATCAGTCTTCCTAATATAACAAGGGAACATTGAATGGTTTAAAATCAGTAAAGGTATTGCCAGAGTTGTATTCAATTTTTGTGCTGAGCAAATAATCTGCAACACTGGGTTATATGAAGACAAACATGGTATCAGGATTGGAAGAAGAATCATTAACAACCTGCGCTATGCAGATGCTACAGCCTTGCTTGCTGAAAGCGAAGAGGACTTAATATACTTACTGATGAAGAGCTAAGACCACGGCCTTCAGTATGGATTGTATCAATGTAAAGAAAACAAAAATTCCCACCACTGGACCAATAAAGAACATCATGGTAAATAGAGAAAAGATTGAAGTTGTCAAATACTTCATTTTGCTTGGATCAACCATCAACATTCATGAAAGCAGCAGTCATTAACTCAAATGGCATATTGTACAAGATATCTTTAACATGTGGAAGAGCAAAGATGTCAGTTTGAGAACTAAGGTGTGCCTGACTCAAACCATGGTATTTTTGATAGCCTCATATGCATGTGAAAGTTGAACAATGAATAAGGAAGACCACAGTAGAATTGATGCATTTGAGTTATGGTATTGGAGAATACAGAAAGTACCATGGAATTCCAGAAGGCCTAACAAATCTTTTTGGAAGAAGTACAACCAGTATGTTCCTAGAAGTCAAGATGACCAGACTTTGTCTCTCATACCTCGGACATATTATCAGAAGGCATCAGTTCCTGGAGAAGGACATCATGCTTGAAATAAAATAGAGGGCAAGCAAAAAATGGTGAGACCCCCAATGAGATGGATTGGCACAATGGCTGTAGCAATGGGCTCAAGTGTAATGATTTTGAGATTGGCACACGTCTGGTCAGTGTTGTGTTCTGTTGTTCATAGGGTCTCTATGGATCAGAACCAACTTGATGATACTTAACAACAACATAAATTTAGAGATTATAGCCTTGTCTGATGTGTTATTCCCACCAATTTTTCAACCAATCTGTGGATTCTCTATTTACTATTTTGGTGAAGTCTCTGATGTACATAATTTTTAGGAGATTCCATCCATCTAGTATGTCTTTTAGTGTCTTAACATTTTCAGTTATGTTTGGTAGTGTATTTATGCCAAGTTTTAGGGCTGTATATTTTGCTTTGGTTATCTTTATAGTTTTAGGTTTTATATTTAGGTCTTTGGTTAATCTTGAGTTAATTTTAATTTGTTTTATGTATGTGATGGATTGAATTGATTATTTTTCTAATGTTGAACCATCCTTGCACACCTGGTATGAATCTCACTTGGTCATGATGTATAGGTTTTTTGTTTTTTTCTTTCTTTCTTTCCTTTAGATATGTTGTTGAGTTCTCATGGCTAAGATTTTGTTTTTATGTCTATGTTCATGAGGGATATTGGTCTATAATTTTCTTCTTTAGTGGTGTCTTTGACTGGCTTTGTATTAAGATTATGCTTATTTTATAGAATGAATTTGGGAATATTCTCTCCTTTTCTGTGTTCTGAAATAGTTTGAGAAAAATTGGTGCCAACTCCTTTTGAGTGTTTAGTAGAATTCACCAGTGAACTTACCTGGGGCAAGATTTTTTTGTGGGGAGGTTTTGTTTGTTTGTTTTTTAATGATCTCTTTTGTTTCTTTTCTTTAATTTGAAATTTTCTATCTTAATCTATGTTAGTTTAGGTGATAGTGGTGGTGTGCCGTTGAGTTGGTTCTGACTCATAGTGACCTTGTTTAGGGTGTCTGAGGCTGTAAATATCTTATGGGAACAGAAAGCTTCACCTTTCTCCCATGGAGCAACTGGTATATTCAAACTGCTGACATTGCAATTAGCAGTTCAGTTCATAATCCACTACAATACTAAGACTCCTTGTTAGTTTGAGTTATTGTTGTTAAGTGCCTTCGAATTGGCTCTGATCCATAGTGTCCCTGTTTAGGGTTTCCAAGGAGTGGCTGGTGAACTTGAACCACTGACCTTATGGTTCAAACAGACTTTGCAGTCCAGTGCATTAACCCACAGCGCCACACTAGGAGTCCACTTTACCAAGTCTGATGTCCTTCTCCAGGATAACATACATACTGGTTGTTGTTGTTGTTGTCAGGTGCCACAGCAGAACGAAACAATGTCCGATCCTGGGCCAACTCCACCACCGCTGCCACACTTGATGCCATCAATGATGCCACCTGGCTGATCCATCTCGTTGGGGGTCTTCCTCTTTTTCTCTGACCCTCCATCTTACCCAGCATGACATCTTTCTCCGGCGACTGTTCTCTCCTGACAATATGTCCAAAGTATGAGACACAAAGCTTAGCCATCCTGGTCTCCAAGGAGCACTCTGGCTGCACTTCTTCCAAAATAGATCTATTGGTTCTTTTGGAAGTCCATGGCACTTTTAGTATTCTCCTCCAACACCACAACTCAAAGGCATCAATTCTTCTATGATCTTCCTTATTCACTGTCCAGCTTTCGCATCCATATGAGGTTATTGAAAATACCATGGCTTGGGTCAGGTGCACCTTAGTCCTCAAGTTGACATCTCTGCTCTTCAACACTTTAAAAAGTTCTTGTGCAGCAGATTTGCCCAATGCAATACGTCGTCTGATCTCTTGACTGCTGCTTCCATACTGGTAGGAGTATAAATTATTCCAACACTTCGGAAACTGGTTGGTACTGTAAACCATTTAAATCAACAGATTCATTCTTAGGTATAGACCCAAACAAATGTTTACATTTGTTCACTAAAACACATGTGCAAAAATATCAAAACTTTTTATGGTGGTGGTTGTGTGGAGTAGCTTCTGACTCATAGCAACCCCATATGAGGTTTCCAAGGCTGTAAATCTTTACGGGAGCAGAAAGCTTCATCTTTCTCCCATGGAACAGCTGGTAATTTGGAACTGCAGATCTTGAGATTAGTAACTGGATTCATAACCACTACGTAAAACTACCAGCTGTTCCATGGGAGAAAGATGAGGCTTTCTGCTCCCATAAAGATTTACAGCCTCGGAAACCCTGTAAAGGGTCGCTATGAGTCAGAACCGACTCCACAGCACATAGCAACAACAACAACATGCTACACTATTTATAATAGCTCCCAAACTAAACTACCAAATAAGAAAAAGTAAATAAATTGTGCTATATTCACAAATGTAAATGCAAATGGTATTGAGAATGGTACATGTGATAGCAGAGCTGACTTCTACAGACTTGTTGAGCAAAAGAAATCAGACACAAAAGAGTCTATTCTAGGTGAACCCATTTTTCTGAATTTAAAAACAAATAAGCATAATTTATGATATTAATACTCAAAACAGTTCTTATATTTGAGGGAATCGTGACTGAGAAAGGCAAAGGTAAATTTCTCATTTGGTGAATATATTCCAACTCTTGACTCTGCCTACTTTGTAAAAAGTTCATGGCGTTTTATGTACACCTGTGATTTTTATATTTATTTGCACATGTTATCATTTAAAAGAAAAAAATATAACAAGCCAAGTCAAACCACAAATGACAATAATCCTGTTCATATCATTGACAAAAGACCAATCTCCCTAATTTGAATTTTTCCTTGGAGCTTGAAAATGCTCCTATACTAAAGTGTCCGTGTATAAATAACAAGGATAGGAAAATGACTTAGAGAATAGATTGATTTGGAATCCAGGGTTTATCCTATAGGATGGAGAGAATTATGTAGAATTCATTTGGTTTGTAAGCAATTTATGATGCCATCTTTCTTTTTTTCCCCATGACCCAAACTCCTATATCCATGACTTTTGCTTAATTGCAACTGGGAGATTGGATCCCCAAGGTCAAAATTTCTAGCAAGTCCCATCTTAAAGTCACTATAATCCCTGAGGAATAAAGAACAAAGAGACCCTAGGTATTCTTGTATTATTTCAAATATAGAATAATAGATGTGTAGAGTACATTGTATTGGGACTTAGATGCAAAAAAACTATAAAGAGGAAATCATTACCTTACAGATGCAAAAATGGAACAAAATTGAGAGGTAAGTGGAACAGAGCAGAATCTTGGAGACACTTCTTGGAGAGAACAAGGAACCCAAGTTTTTTAAAAAGGGAAATTACTTTTATTTTTGGTCCTCATTTTGATATTAGTGACAGAAAATTATGTTTAGAGGACTGTCATTTTGACAAGGATTTTGTTTTGTAGAGATTGAGATTGTAAACAGAAGGAGAGAACTGTGAAGTACAGTATATAAAAACAAAGTTAAAAACAATACCTATTATTTAGAGTAAAAGGAAAATGAACAATGATATTTAAATATTTTAATAACAAGAGTTAGGTATTGCACTTGTTGTTGTTGTTGTTATTATGTGCTGTGGAGTAGGTTCTGACTCATAGTGACCCTGTAGAGGGTTTAGTTTTCAGTAATTTCTTTCTTTTAAATTTACGTAATTATTCATTATGAGAAGAACTGACATAGAGGAAATTTATGTTTAACAATTCCTCTAAAGCATGAATTGGTTTCTTCCTTCAAACCAATGCAAATTTGATAAGCGATCTATTTAGAAGATGGGAAGTGACTTAAAGAATCAAAGGATCAGGCTCTATTTACCAAGTAATCAATTTTCTAAATATCTGTAAGTTTTCATCTAGAAAGAGATATTAGTGGAGTGAGAGGTACTACATGGTCATTTGTGTTAGCATGTTGCTGTTGTTGTTGTTGTTAAGTGCCATCTAGTCAGTTCTGACTCATAGTGACCCTATGTAGGGTTTCCAAGGAATGGTTGATGAGTTTGAACCATCAACCTTGTGGTTCAAACAGACCTTGCGATGGAGTGGTTATCCTATGAGACAGGCACTTCACTTGATTCCAAGGCCAAATTAGATATGCAGCTGACTCACAATTGTATCCTAGTCTATTGAAGTTAAAGAGTATACTATTAAAGAAAGCGCAAGGAAATGCTGTTTGAATGGATGTAGTGAGACACTTCTTTAGGTGAGTGTTATTGCCGTTAAATGCTGTTGAGTCCATTCAGACTCACACTGACCCTGTATAGAGTTTCTGAGGAGTGGCAGTGGGTTTGGACCACTGACCTTGTGCTTAGCAGTCTAGTGCTTATCCTATAAGTGCCACACCAGAGGTAGGATATAAAAAACTATTTTCTGAATACACCTTCAGGTTAGAAGTTTAGTTTCAAAATTGTAATAAAATGCCATTTTTAACAGTATTCTTTCCAAGAAGCAGCATTAAAACCAGAATGTTTCTCTTTTTTATTTTTCTAAAAGTAACAGTGAATCTTTTGAAGAGGTGGACATAAAGCTGGCCATCAAATAAATTTTGAATTAGACGAAATCTGGTTTTGGTGACCTATTATTTATACTTCCATTGCTTTGCCACCATTCATGATGCCTCTCAGGTCTGGGTGTTGTCCAAATGGTTACCCATGCATATACATTTACATATGTAGTTGATGATATCCTTTTTCCATACAAAAATTATCAGATTTATATAAAATGAATCATGAATCATGAATGATGTATACATGGAAGCAGTATAACTTTTAGCCAGATAATACACTAACTAAAAAGAATTAAACTTTCAAAATTTTCTTGTTTCAAATATATTTATTTATACTATTGATATGTACATTGAGAAATTGATGACTAAAATAAAGCATTATTTAGTTACCATGGAAAGATTACCATAACAAAAATAATAAATTTTATCCATTTTTTTTGCTAAAAGTGTTTTACATCAACTCATGTAATCGTTGTAGCAATCCCCAAGTGTTGATTATGTGAGTCAATTACCCAAGAAAGTAAAATGACTATAAACAGAATATACGAGTATGAAGCCTTTACTTTCAGAAGCTACCTCTTAGAATGATTCAATCATGGGTTTTGAGAGGGAAGATTTAAAGCATAAAATCAAATATGTTGTATGGTAATATAATCAAAATGAAAATAATTTCTTATAACCAGAATAAGTCAGAATTAAACAGGGAATGCTCCTTTGAGGCGGTGCCTTGTTTAATAATGTTGTTGTTATGTGCTGTGGAGTCGGTTTCCACTCACAGCAACCCTGTATAGGGTTTCCGAGGCTGTAAATCTTTACGGGAGCAGAAGGCCTCATCTTTCTCCCACGGAACGGCTGGTAGTTTCGAACTGCTGACCGTGAGATTAGCAGCCTGATTCATAACCACTGCGCTGCCAGAGCTCCTTTGTTTAATAATATAGATCACATATTTGTTAATTATAAAATAAATGCCTGTTTATTGAATAAAATCTAGAAAAACAAAACACAAAAAGTCATATAATAAAAATCACTAACCATCTAAAACCTAGAGATAATCCCAATAATCACTTTTGTTATGTCTGCTTATGAATTTGTCTGAATATATTTAAATATATTTAAACTTGGGGGAAATTTTCATATTTTTTGTTATGCCTGTTTTATAGCACTGAAATATTATAAACATGTAAAAAGCATTGCATATTTAAAATTATCTTTATTAACTGCATAGTATTCTAATCAGTGGATAAACAAGATGTAGTCAACAATCCTCTATTCTAAAACATAAAGATGATTACTAATTCTAATACATCAATAACATAAATACACAAATGGTGGGGATCTTAGCACATGAATATTTATGAGTAATTGATTATATATGTAAAAAAAAGAACATAATTATTATATCATTTGAAAATAGCATTTCCTGTATCCTATTTAATTCTTGGAGATGTTTATTCAGTTTTTAATATGAAAGATTTAATCATATTTATGTAGTGCTCTTTTGACCTTGTACATTTATTTAACAACTATTCACTTTATGAATCTAATTTAATGAGATATTTGAGTATTTGAATCATATGACAGTAATTATGGGCAAGTTGTACTAATATATTTATTTTTCCCAATATTTTGACTCTATTTCATTTATTATTTCATTGTGCTGGCTAGAAAGCAACTCACTATTCTTTCTAGAGTACAGTCCTGCTGTGTCATCTGTAAATTCAAACAAAAGATTGACCTTGAATTCTGGCTTACAGGTATTTGGAAATGACAGATTTTGGATCTTTAAAAACTAGTGAAAAATGTTATAAAGAATATATATTGCTAAGTGAATGCTTGTCTATCTGTACATTATTGTTGTTGTTATTATTAAGTGCCATCTAATCAGTTCCAACTCATGAGCAACTCTGTATAGGATTTCCAAGGAGAAGCTGGTGAGTTTGAACCTTGTGGTTCTAACCGACCTTGTGGTATGTGCTTTGTGCCATCAAGTTGTTTTGGACTCATAGTGACCCTGTATAGGGTTTCAGAAGAATGGCTGGTGGATTCGAACCGCTAACTTTGTGATTCAACTGAAAGCCGCCCTTTCAGTTCAGTGCTTATCCTACAGTGCCACACCAGGACTCCATTCTGTGCATCAAAGGTTTATTCATTAATTCTTGTGTAGTTAGGGGTACAGGGCTTTCTCTTAAGCAGGTTAGGAATTTGATGACTGCTCTGCCATTCACCAGCTATGTGATTGTAGGCAAGCTATTCAAACTTTCTGTAACGCAGTGTCCTTGGGTATAAAATCATATATTTAGTGAATGTGTAAGAATTAAATTAGATGCTAAACATAAAATACAACAATTGTTTTTGTTATTGTTATTTAATATTAATACATATTTTTGTACATAATACAATGTTTAAATAAAAACATTCTCACTTGAATTATGTATTTTATATGTATCTTCCTGATGAGGGAAGCAGAGCACATAGATAGTTTGTTATTACATATTTGGTAATTGTTACACCCAGGGCTTGCACCAGAGACTTGTTTAATATTTTTCATAGCTCTTTCCACTTTGAGACATAAAGTCCAATTATAGATATGCTTTCCCAGACAACAAAACATTATATTATACTGAAGATTTTTTACTGGAAAATCTGTTTTCAGCATTTTTTTTCTGCCAGGAGGTATGGTCAAATGGAGCAAATGGTGAGATCATCATAGAAGTTATAAACATTTTTTTATGGTTCATGTTATTGGAGATAAATATGTATTCTATTGCATACATATAAATGTTTTCTACATAAGCAATAAGTAAAAATATTTGTGTGATTCATCCTAAGTATGTTAATTCCTACTAATTGTTGTTGCTCAGTGCCCTTGTGTTGGTTCTGACTCATGGTGACCCCACATGTTACAGACTAGAACTGCTCCATAGGATTTTCTTGGCTGTGATCCTAAGGAAGCAGATGGCCAGGCTCCATGGATACCTCTAGATGGGTTCCAACCACCTGTCCTTAGCTTAGCAGTTGAGTGGAAAGCATTTGTGCCACCCAGGCATCTGCCTTGGTTAAATATCATAACAAGTAGTACTAAAGAAGCTCCATGAATGTATAGCATTGGGTCTTTGAAATTTTATCCAGATTAATTTAATTATAGAAAGAAGAAATATGATACAATTTACCTTCCCTCATGTATAGTGCATGAGTGATAATTTCCATTTAAGGAACCCTGCGGGCACAGTGGTTGAACTCGTGACTGCTAACCAAAAGGTGGGTGGTTCAAACACACCAGTCACTTCATGGAAGAAATATGTGACAGTCTGCCTCTGTAACGATTACAGCCTTGGAAGTCCTATGGGGCAGTTCTACTCTGCCCTCTTGGGTAACTGTGAATCAGAATCTACTTGACAAAAATGTTTTTTTGTTTATGTTGAAATTTTCATCTGCTATAATGAAGGCACTTAATAACAACATAATAGAAATGCCTTAAAAAGCAGTAAGATAATTAAGTGAGCTGAAGCAGTGAACAGTGAAGTGAATGGAAAGGAGTTAAGTTAGTAACCATAGTGAATAAATTAGAGCTTTAATGATGCTCTAATGAAGCTCACTAGCTCCTCCTTGGAAACCCTATACAGGGTCGCTATGGGTTGAAACCGATTCAATGGCACTTAACAACAACAATGAAGTACATATGGAGTTCTAGTGTGGCACTGTCTGTTAATGCGCTGGACTGCAAAGTCTGTTTGAACTGCAAGGTTGGTGGTTCAAGCTCACCAGCTGCTATGGGTTGGAACTGACTCTATGGCACTTAACAACAACAATGAAGTCTCAATTTTTCTCAATCTTATCAGATCCAACACCATTTTATAACAAACGTTACTATCTTAACTCTTGTAATATCTCCTTAACTTTGTACACTCTGAGTTTACTAAATGAAAGTCATAGACATGGTTTTCAAAATGCAGATAAATAATTATTAGTGCTCATTCTTAGTGAGATAGTAAAAGTAAATACAAATATTGACTATTTGTTTTCTTTCAGCATCTCCTATCCAGTTCCTATGTTGAACAGAGGTTCCTGAGCCAAGATTAAATTCTAAGCACTGGATAACAAGGTTACCAAAATTCTGACCTCAGTTTTTCCAGCAGGTAGTGTCACCACCATGAGCAGATTCAACAATACTTTCCATCACCCCACTGGCTTTGTTCTTGTGGGCTTTTCTGAATGGCCCAGACTAGAACTGATCCTCTTTGTGGCTATCTCCATCTTCTATATAATGACAATCATTGGGAATTCAGCCATCATTATCTTGTCTCGTCTTGACCCCCGACTCCACACTCCCATGTACTTCTTTCTGGCTAATCTTTCCTTTCTGGATCTCTGCTATACCACCTCCACTGTACCCCAAATGCTGGTAAATATCCAAAGCTACCGGAGAAATATCAGTTACGTGGGCTGTGTAGCTCAACTTTTCATTTTTCTTGGTCTAGGATCCACCGAATGTGTACTTCTCTCAGTAATGGCCTTTGATCGTTATGTAGCTATATGTCGACCTCTCCATTACACAGTTATCATGCATTCTCGACTCTGCCGACAACTGGCAGCAGTGGCATGGGTGACAGGTTTCAGCAACTCCTTGGTGCAGACAGTGTTGACTTTCTTGTTACCTCGTTGTGGTCAATATCGGGTAGAGAATTTCTTCTGTGAGGTTCCTGCTATGCTTCAATTATCATGTGTTGATACATGGATTAATGAAGTGGAAATGTATGCAGCTGTGGTGGTCATCAAGGTTATCCCAGTTGGATTAATTCTATTCTCTTACATCAACATTGTCAGAGCTGTAGTAAGGATTCAGTCACCTGAGGGGCGAAAGAAGGCCTTTAACACATGTGGGTCTCATCTGCTGGTGGTCATTATGTTCTATGGTTCAGCCATTAGTGGTTATGCATATATGGCACCCAAGAGTAGCTCAGCCAAATTGAAGGGCAAGCTTCTTGCACTCTTCTATGGACTTATAACTCCAATGCTCAACCCCCTTATCTATACCTTGAGGAACAAGGATGTTAAAGGAGCAGTAAAGAAGCTACTAGGCAGAGAACAAGAGCAAGGGTGGAACATGGCTTAGGAAAATGTAGTCCTCTCATAGTTCAAATTCTACTTTCTCATTTTTAGAAAGTCATTTGCCAACTGCCATCATTCTCTGCCCTCCCCCCCACACACAAAAAATGTGACTATTTTTTAGCTATGGAGTCCTGATGTGATGCTGTAAGATAAGTGCTAGACTGCTAACTTCAGGTTGGTGGTTCAAACTCACCAGTTACTCCTTGTAAAATTTACAGTGGGTGACTATGAGTCAGAACCAACTCCATGGCACTTGACATTTTTACCTAGGTATATTGTAGAAAGTCAAATATTGATTATTCATCTGAAAGGGAATGAAAATAATTGTGACTCGTGCCAACCCTGTGTCTATCAGAACAGAACACTGCTCCACAGAGTTTTCAGTGGCTGATTCTTCAGAAGTAGATCCCCAGGCCTTTCTTTGGAGGCATCTCTTAGTGAACTCAAATCTCCACAGTTTTGGCTAGCAACCATGTAGGTTCCATACTCTATAAGTATGGAAACAGTTCTAAAATGGATAATGAATATTCATAGAATTTAGCAAAATATTGTGTTTGTTTGCTTTTCTAATTAATTTTAAAAATTAATAATCAATTATGATTTACTATCAATTATTCTGAGATTTGTTAAAATTGAAGGATTGATATTACTAAATTATGTCACAAAATGATCAGATAATAAGAGGTCACTTCATTTTCTCTTTGCATAGTCTTTTTTTCTGCTGTTGTCAGTATGACTGTTATATGAAAGGACTTCAAAAATTTGATGGGAAAATGGAATGAAAAGATAATGGATGTTTTCCACAAACTTTTGGAAGCCCCTCATGCAGCTAATTTTATTTGCATCACTATTAGGATGGGACATCCTCAGATGGCCAGGTGCATGATGTCATTATCTATACTGTTCTGGAGAAAATAGAACAAATTCTTATTTCTACAGGACAGTCTAATATAAACAGCTCTGTGTAATGCCTCTCCTTATTTGTTCACTTATCTAATCCATTTAACAGCCTCATAGTATGTTTCTTTAATTGTACACCTCATTATACAGAAGTTTGTCCTCTTGGTTAGGATATGGAAAATGTATATATGTCTCTTGTTTAATGACCTTTGATCTAAAAACATTTTATTGCCCAATCAGTATATATTTTCTTCTTGGTGCTCAATCATGTTTTACCAGCATTATAATAGCTATTCTCAGCTGGCCACATGGAAGAATAGCAATTTTAACTCTAAACTGAAAGGCAAGTTGTGTCCGAGTTTTTGTGTGTGTATGTGTGTGCTTTCTATACACAAATTGTTGTTGATTTTCTGTGTTGTTGAGTTGATTACAACTCATAGTGACTCTGTATGACCTAGTTGAACTGTCCCATAAGATTTCATAAAGACTCCCATCTTTATGCGTCAGACTGCAACGCCAACTACAAAGTTGGTGGTTCAAGCTCACCGGCTGCTCCTTAGAAACCCTATACAGGATCGTTATGAGTCGGAACTGACTCGATGGCACTTCATGACAACAACAACAATCTTTATGAAAGAAAATCTACAAGTCTTTCCTAACAGAGCCTCTGGTATGCTTGAATCACTCTCTTTTGGTTATTAGCCAAGCACTGTGCTATCAGGATTCTTTATTTTATCCAACAATCATCATACAATAATGCATAGTCTGTGAAAATGGCATCATGCAATAATAAAGAGTCTGTAAACAGAGTATTGAGGATACACAGGAAAGTTTTACAGACTCTATGTTATTGTATGATGGTTCCCTACCTCTAGGAAAAGGTGTCTGGACTTGACACAATTTAGAGTCTTTTGCATGTACTGTGACAATGATCCAAATATCTAAAAGATCAGCCCCACTTATTAAATTTTAATCATGTATGTTCTTACCTTCTTGGACAGATTCTAGAGTTCACATTAGAAACAGAAAAGAAAGGATAGATTGAACAATCATGTAAGTGAATCTACAGTAGAAAAATAGGAAAAAGCATCTCCCCTCAAAGAGTGTAATGCAATAGGTCATTTTATTAGTGATGACAGACACTTACCCTTTTTAGATATGCTTCATCAGTAGATGTACTGTACATTTCTTCCCAAAGAGTATGGAAAGTGAGCTGAGTGAAGATCTGATCAAATGTTTATCGTGTTTTGAGTAATATTTACAAGTTTGATTTTTTTATCCTCTATGTGGCGCTGTAGGTTAATGTGATGGACTACAAGATCCGCTTCAGCTTAAACCGCAGTGTCAGTGGTTCAAGCTCATCAGCGGCTCCTTGGAAATCCTATACTGGGTCGCTATGAGTTGGAACCGACTTGATGGCACTTAACAACAGCAATTCTAAATCTTATATATTTAAATACTATGAAAATATAAATGTCTTTGTTTTATTTATTTCATATATATGCTTTACAGTATTTCAGAAGTATATTCAGAAGACAGAATTAGGTTTCAAACACTACAAATATCACAGCCTCAGTTCCTCTCTAGGATAACTTTAGTATCCATCGTTTTCACACATTTCCATACAGTATTTTGTAGTATTTCACAGTTTGGTAGAGGTAGTGGGGAGTAGATTTTATGATTAACTCTAGATCTCCACATATCCTGATCTCTGGATCCTATCTTTATTAGAATGAAAGTCGATGTTCAGGTGAAAGGAGCTGTTAGTTATCATTAGATTGAGTTAGCTAAATCGTTTGGTGGTGGTGGTTGTTACATGCCCTTGAGTCATACTCATAGAGACCTTATATGGGTTTCCAAGGAGTTTGAACCACTGAACTTGCAGTTCACAGTCCAGTGCTTATCCTACAACTCCATACCAGGACTCCTATATAAGATGGTAAATATTTTGAATATCACTCTTGCATGCATGTTATTGTTGTCAATTTGACTCAGAGTGACCCTTATATGACAGGGCAGAACTACCCACAAATTTCCTAGGTTGCAATATTTACAGGAGTAGATTGTTTAGGGCTTTTTTCCCCAGGAGCTGCTGAATGGATTTGAACCGTTGACTTTTTGGTTTCTAGCCTGGCTCTTAACTATTGTGGCACTAGAGTACCTTTTGCATATATGGACCAGTAATTTTTGGCTCCATCTCTTGGTCACATATAGTAACTATATTTAAAAAAAGAAGTTTATCAAGTTGATTTTGACTCATGGTAACTCCCTGTGTGCCAGAGTAAAACTGTGTTCCATGGGTTTTCAATGTCTGGTTTTCAGTGGCTTTTCTTCTGAGGTGCCTCTGGGTGGACTTGAACCTCCAACCTTTCAGTTAGCAGCTTGGTGCATTGACCATTTCCACCATCCCATGACTGCATGTTAACAACAACTCTGAGAGATTTTCATTAAACATATTTGCTCTTTGAGATTATGTGGTTATTGTAATACTTAAGTGATAATCTTGCCATATCTCAAATTTCAAGGACAATGTTGGTTATAGGGCTTTTATAGATACTCTTTATCCCTTCCATTGTTAATATGCTAAATGTATTTTATTTTAATATGAACGGATGTTGTATTTTTTATCAAAGGCTTTTTCTACGTCTATTAAAATGATTGTATGTATTGTTTTCACATTATTTTACTAATAAAGCATTTTCATTGATGGACATTTCAACATTAAACCAACCTTACATTCTTTGACTAAATTTACATTGGCCATCATCTATTTTCCTTTTGCTATTTTATTACATTCAAAATCTAATAGCTTGCTTAGGATTTTTGTATTGTTCCTGAAAGGATGAGCTTGTAATTTTCCTCTTGGACAAAGTTGGAGGATTTGCAATATTTACTATCAAGATTGATTATAAAGAAATGGCAATTAACACAATGTATTATTGGTGTGAGAATAGACAAATAGAATAATGAAAATCCACAGAGAATCCAGAAACAGAACCGATGAGTGTGGACAGATTTATAACAAATTTGGCATTTCACTAAGGAGTCCGGGTGTGGTGCTGTGGGTAAAACACTGGACTGCAAGGTCAGTTTGAACCAGAAGGTTGGTGGTTCAAACTCACCAGTCACTCCTTGGAGATCCTATACAGGATCACTATGAGTCGGAATAGACTCGATGGCACTTAACAACAATGGACACTCCCTAGCTTCTCTTTGCACTGCCCCAAATCAGACATAGAAAGAGACATGTCTTCACACAGTCACCCAATTTACCCCTGCCCAAGGCACTTCACTCAGGGGGCATAAGCCTGTCCCTGGAATGCTGGGGGCAGTTGATGGCTCTTATGGGTCTCACCTATAACCTGATTGCAGACCCTTTTGAGAGGGGTAATGGTTGGAGGAGGCTGGGAGGAAATAGTGGGTAAAGGTTAGGGCCTACAAATGAGGAGGGGGTGGTTAGTCACAGGCTGATGTTTGTAAGGACAGGGGAGGGTTTGTAGGATTGGTGGCTGAGTCAGGCTCATGGGATGGGGAGAATGGAAGGGTCTTAGTAGAAGGTGGGTACATAGGAGAAAAGCACTCACCCCTGCCTCTGTGATAAAATGGGTCCTCTAGTATGTCTTTGGAGTCCTGGTGTGGTGCTGTGGGCTAATGTATCAGACTGCAAAGTCAGTTGTTTGAACTGCAAGGTCGGTGGTTCAAGCTCACCAGCTGCTCCTTAGAAACCCTATACAGGGTTGCTATGGATTTGAATGGACTCGATGGCATTCAACAACAGCAACAAAAGTATGCCTTCAGGCTGCTAAGAAGTTTCAGATTTAAAAACAAATAGCTGGAGGGAATCTTTCCCTTTAGTTTCACAGCAGCTGTCTGTTCTCCACTGGAGGTTTTGGTATAGTGCCTAGTCATAAACTACACTTGGAATCTCTCCCATGTTCTCTTTCATTTGCAAAAGTGATCTAACAGTAAAATGGTGTTTAAAAAGAGGGACCCATTAATGGGCCATTGTTCTTGGTCCCTGAGGGTGTACTAGGGCCAGGCAGTATTATATAAGAAGATTCTTTTTCTTAATTTCCTCTACCAAGAAGTCTCCCCAAAGAGTTAGCAAGTAGCCTGGTGGCAGGGGAGACTTTCTGTGTGCTTGAGGTTTGGCCTTTCCACAAGTGGTGGTCAACAATTAAAGGACCACAGGTGGAAGGTTGTAAGCCTCATGGACCAGCAAAAATAAATTCATACACCCACCTATGTCCCAGAAAAGACATTGGACAACTTCAAAAATGCTTTGTTTCGGCACACCAGGGGAGAAGATTGGTGGCCTTACCTCCTTTTAGCAAAGGCCAATCTGGTCCTGAGGTGGATCACAAATGGGTCAAAAAGCCCTCATCATCCTGGCACTTGTGAGCATGGAAAACAAGTACTTCCAGAAACCAGAAGGGGGAGTACTCCCTATTGAACTGTGTCATGGGAGTGGAGGGTCTGAGGGTCAGAGACAGCCCAATCTACAGTGCCCACCAGCACAAGAGGACAAGATGACAGTCCAAGGGTGAATAGTGTCCCACAAGATGTCCACATAAAAGAAAATTAAGTCTTTGAAGTCAGACAGCTTATTTCAGGAAAGAAAGAATTACTAGAGATCAGAGTAATGTCTACTCAAAACTGCACCAAGGGTCTGAGCCAGTTGTTGTTGTTAGGTGCCATCAAGTCAGTGCCGACTCATAGCAACCTTATGCACAGCAGAACAAAACACTGTTCTGAGCCAGTAGGCATTGGCAAACAGAATGAGTGAAGATTTGAAGTGAATCTGTTTCAACTCATTGTGACCCTGTATAGGGTTTCCAATGCATGGCTGGTGACCTTGAACTGCCGACCTTGAAGTTTAAACTGACCTTATGGTCAAGTGCTTATCCTATAGCACCACACCAGGACAGGGTCTGTTGGTGGTGGTGTTAAGTGCCATTGAGTCAGTTCCAACTCATAGTCCATAGTCAATATTTAGGTTTCTGGGAGCTTGAACTACTGACCTTGTGGTTCAAATTGACCATGCAATCCAGAACATTAGCCCAGCACCACACGAGGACTCCCAAACAGGGTGTGTTGTTGTTGTTGTTAGGTGCCATAGAGTTGGTACTGATTCATAGTGACCTTATGCACAGCAGAATGAAACAGTGCCCGATCCTGGGCCAATCTCACTACTTACTGTTGCCACGCTTGAGTCCACTGATGCTTCCACTTGGCCATTCCATCTCATTGGGGGTCTTCCTCTTTTTCTCTGACCCTCCACCTTCCCAAACACCGTATCCTTCTCCTGCAACTGGTCCCTCCTGACAATATGTCTGAAGTATGAGAGATGAAGTTTGGCCATCCTGGCCTCCGAAGAGCAATCTGGCTGCACTTCATCCAAAACACATCTGTTTGTTCATTTGGAAGTCCATGGCACTTTCAATATTCTCCTGCAACACCATAACTCAAATGCATGGATTTTTCTATGATCTTCCTTATTCACTGTACAGCTTTTACATGCATATGAGGTTATTGAAAATACCATGGCTTGGGTCAGGCACACCTTAGTCCTCAAGCTGACATCTTTGTTCTTCAACACTTTAAAAAGGTCTTTTGCAACAGATTTGCCTAATGCAATACATCATTTGATTTCTTGACTGCTGCTTCTGTGAGTGTTGATAGTTGATCCAACAAGAATGAAGTCCTTGACAATTTTCAATCTTTTCTCTGTTGATAAAAATGTTGTTTGGGCTAGTTGTGAGGATTTTTGTTTTCTTTACATTGAGATGTAATCCATACTGAAGGATATGCTCTTTGATCTTCATCAGTAAATGTTTTAATTCCTCTTCACTTTCAGCAAGCAAGGTTGTATCATCTGCATATCGCAGGTTGTTAATGAGTTTTCCTCCAATCCTGATGCCACATTTTTCTTCATCTAACCCAGCTTCTTGGATTTTTTGCTCAGCAAACTGGTTGGATAAGTATGGTGAAAGAATACAACCTTGTTGCACACCTTTCTCAATTTTAAACCATTCAGTGTTCCCATGACTCTTAATTAGTAGAAAGAGATGAAAGTTTGCAGGGATAGTTCCAGAAACCAAGACTTGCAACAGGGCAGTTGAAGGATGATCGATGTGAGAGCAAACAGCCTTAGGAGAGATAAGAGACAGAAGAGAAGACTTCTGGGCCTTGGGGACATGAGGAGGAGAGGAAGGAGGAGCATACACAGGCAGAACCGTAGGCTTGAGGACAAGTTCATAGAAAATTTGAACATAAGGAACCTCAGACCAATTGCCAAGGTGACATCAATAAAGGTCAGACTGGAGAACAGTGTTGTGATTGCGAGAACTATCCTCTGACCACACACACAGCTGCATTTGGATAATGCTAATGGATAACTTCTTTATGTTTTTCTACTGTGAAAGAAATATGCCAGGTTTATTTAGGTACAGAAAAGTTATTCCTTTTTAAAATTTATGTCTGTGATGAAAAGTGAATTTCTTGGGTTGAAGGTTTTCATGAACATAAATTGTTAACACTGTAGTTACTTCGATGCTTTCAGAGACTATAAATATGTTTAGGAAATAATGGAGATTCTTAATTATTAAGTACACTAAGATATAAAATTCAATTTAATATATATTTTGTCTAATTCAATATTTTTATAAAGTTTATTGCATTTTAAAGCTAATATTAAAAGCTTTAAATTTGTCATCTGTTTGTATGCTTTAGCTCATACTTGTAAAGATACATGAGGATTATTTTTGTAAAAGTTTGCAAGTGATAGCCTATTGCCATAGAGTCTATTCTGATTCA
Organism: Chrysochloris asiatica; assembly: GCF_000296735.1. NCBI lineage: Eukaryota > Metazoa > Chordata > Mammalia > Afrosoricida > Chrysochloridae > Chrysochloris > Chrysochloris asiatica. The sequence goes on along the minus strand of NW_006408731.1, from coordinate 783,412 downwards.
TAGAGAGCCTGCATGAGTGGAAGTGAAGCAGACTGCTATGTCTTTCTTCCTTTGAGCAGTTGGTGGATTTGAACCATTGATCTTTTTGTTAGTAGCCCAGTGTTCAACCACTGCACCACCAGTTCACCTTTCTACATCTAGAGTTTCTAAATGATGACTGTTTCTATTTTGCCCCCTTAAAATTATTTTACTCCTATTAATCTTATAATTTATCGATCCCTGGTGTGGCACTTTGGATAAACATTGGACTGCTAAATGCAGGGTCAGCAGTTTAAACCCATCAGCTGATCTTGGAAAACCTATAAAAAGTCACTATGAGTCAGAACCAAATAGAAAACATACAACAATAACAATAATATATTAAATTGAGTTTCCTGAGTGAGAAAGAGTCTTACTTGTGTTTTATGATTATCCAAACGTATTCAACTGTGATAGCAAACTATGGAAATCCTTGTAAAAATTTAAATTCCAGAACTCTTGATTGTGCTCATGTATATAGATCAAGAGGCAGTTGTTCCAACAGAACAAGAAGGATACTGAATGATTTAAAATCAGGAAAGGTGTGTCGGGATTGTAACTTCACAATATCCATTCAATCTGCATGCTGAGGAAATAATCTGAGAAGCTGAACTACCTGAAGAATGCAGTATCAGGACTGGAGAAAGGCTCATTAACAACCTGCCGTATGCAGATGACAATCTTATTTTCTGAAAATGAAGAGAACTTGAAGCACTTACTGATGAAGATGGAAGACTACATCTTTCAGTAAAGATTACACCTAAATGTACAGAAAACAAAAAACCTCATAGTTGGACCAGTAAGTATGTCATGATAAATGGAGATGAGATTGAAGTTGTTAAGAATTTTATTTTACTAGGATCTACAATTAGCACTATGGAAGCAGCAATCAAGAAATCAAAAGACACAATAGCACTTCTGGTGCAAAATACCTCTTTCAAGTGTTAAAGAGCAAAGGTGCCACTAAGGTGCATCTGATCTAAGCCGTATGTTTTCAACTGCCTCATATGCATGTGAAAACTGGACAATGAATAAAGAAGACATGAGAAGAATTGATGCATTTGGATTATGGTGTGGTGAAGAATATTGACTATGCCAGATAAATGACCAAATCTATGTTGGAAAATGTACATCCAGAATGCTTCTTAGAAGTGAGAGTAAAGAGACTTCACTCGTGTACTTTGGACATATTATCAGGAGGGAACAATCCTTGGAGAAGGATGTTATGCATGGTAAAGCAGAGGGTCAGAGAAAAAGAGCAAGACCCTCACCAAGCTGGATTAACACAGTGACTGCAATAATGAGCTCAAGCAAAACAAATGTGAGGATGGCACAGGACAGGGCAGTGTTTTGTTCTGTTGTACACACGCTCGCTTTGAGTCGAACTGACTCAATAGCACCTAATAACAACTAACCTAAAGGTTGATGGTTCGAACATATCTAACAGAGCAATGGAAAAATGCTCTGATGATCTGCTTCCATAAAGAAATCAGCCAAGAAAGCTCTATGGAATAGTTCTATCCTGTAACATATGTGGACACGATGAGTTGTAATCAACTCCACAGCAGTGAGTTTGGTGTTATACTAAATTAAATACACTGACTATTTTTTAAACAGTTGTCTTAATATTTTTATTCCTATTAATCACAAATTGGAGGAGTGTGGTGACTCCAATCACATAATGGAGAGTGTGTGGACTGTGAACCAGAAGGTTGGCAGTTTGAATCCACCAGCTGCTCTGTGGGAGAAAGATGAGGCTTTATGATCCCGCAAAGATTTACAGCCTTGGAAATCCTATGCAGGTTCTCTATGAATCAGAACTGACTGGATGGCACTTAACAACAACAATAACACTCACACAATAGCAGTATTTAATTTAGTTTTGAAATAAAAGAATTTATTCAAATACAACAAGCTTTTCTCCCAAAAAGAAAAGTTTAATGCTATCTCAGAATTGTTACTTGTAGATTGGAGCTGCTCAGAATCATCTCTACACTTTTTACTTGTGAAACAAGACCATCAAACAGCCCAAATGATGGGGTCAGGTGAAATTTATACAAACTTTGCAAAAATATTGGTGGAATTTTCTTTTACACACCTGAATAAAAAAGTTATCAAACTTTGTTATTATCTTAAACTGAAAAAAATGGTAAAGTTTGTTGTTGTTGTTAAGTGCTGTTGAATCAGTTCCGACCCATACTGACCCTATATAGGGTTTCAGAGGAGCAGCTGTTGGGCTTGAACCACCACCTTACAGTTCAAATGGCTTTGCAGTCTGGTGCATTAACCCAAAGTGCCACACCAAGACTCTTGCTGGTACAAATACCAAAATCCCATGTCAAAGACTGTTCAATCAATTAAAAATAAGTTTTATTTGTCCAAAAGCATATGGACTTTCTACCTAAGAAAAACAAATCCTTTATAATAATAAAAATATCACTTCTAAGTTAAATACTTTAAATACACTAAAGGAAAGAAAAAAATACTTCCATTATAAAGAAACATATCTCAAAGTTCTGAGACGTTAGCTAATGATACCTTAAAATCAACATGATCTGATTCCAGGAAGGAAGTTCCTTCCAAATGTCGCGTTTCCAGGCTCAAAATGGTCGCTTCACAAATTTAGTGAGACTTCCTCCACCTTTTTCTATCGCGTTTGTTTTGATTTCTTTGAACCCAGATGTGACGCATTAAAGAACCCAACAGAAATAGAACTGAAAGCTTTCAAACATGGTGAACCGTACGGTAAAGGATGCTCACAGCATCTACAGCACCCATCCTCAGTATCTAGTGGAAAAGATCATTCGGACAGGAATCTATGAGTCCAGGTACTGGAAAGAGGAATGCTTTGGACTTACAGCTGAACTTGTAGTTGATAAAGCCATGGGGTTAAAGGTTTTTTGGTGGCATTTATGGAGGCAACATAAAGCCAACTCCTTTTCTGTGTTTGACCTTGAAGATGCTGCAGATTCAACCCGAGAAGGATATCCTTGTAGAATTTATCAAAAATGAAGACTTCAAGTATGTCCGCATGTTGGGGGCACTTTACATGAGACTGACAGGCACTGTAATTGATTGCTACAAGTACTTGGAGCCTCTGTATAATGACTATCAGAAAATCAAGAGCCAAAACTGAAATGGGGAGTTTGAACTGTTGCTTGTGGATGAGTTTATTGATGAGCTACTACATAGTGAGAGAGTCTGTGACATTATTCTGCCCCTACTACAGATGCCATTGAGATGGTACTGACTCATAGTGACCTTATGCACAGCAGAATGAAACACTGCCCAATCCTGGGACAAACTCACTATTGTTGCCACGCTTGAGCCCATTGATGCTGCCACTTGGCCAATCCATCTCACTGGGGGAGTCTTCCTCTTTTTCTCTGACCCTCCACCTAACAAACATGATATCCTTCTCCAGTGACTGGTCCTTCCTGACAGTATGTCTAAAGTATGAGAGATGAAGTTTGGCCATCCTGGCCTCCAAGAAACACTGGCTGCTCTTCTTCCAACACAGATCTGTTGGTTCTTTTGGCAGTCCATGGCACTTTTAATATTCTCTTTCAACACCATAACTCAGAATATTAAAAAGTCATGTTTATAGTGAACTTGGTTTAGCAAAAACGTATAATGAGATGCAAAAAGCATGATTTAAAAAAAAAATTATATATTGACCTTTATAAAATTCAAAGCTAATTTTTCAGAAGACAGTGTTTCAAAACTGAAAAGGAAAGCCACTGAGAAGACTATACAATGGGTCTTCAAAAAGTTTGTGGAAAATACCATTATCTTTTATTTCCAATTTTCCATGAACTTTTTGAAAGTTTCTTGTATTTGTATCACACATCTGACAAATGCCTTGAATCTAGAAGGAACTCTTACTTAGAGCCTGATATTGATAAGACAACCCAATAAAAAATGAGTAAAAGATGCTAACATAATTTACCAGAGAATATGTACAGCTGGCCACTTATTAGCATTTATTAGCATATAAAATAACACTCATTAGGGAAATGCAAATTAAAACTATGATTAAAAAAATAATAAAGTCATGCTGACGTACTACATAGCTATTAAAATGTCTAAAATTAAAGAAAGACTGACCATACCAAGAGGCTATGGAGAAACTGCAACTCTCAACACTGCTGTTAGCAATTTAGAATGATACAACTGTGGTTCTTCAGCTTGCTTATCTTTGTTGGGTTGGCATAATGAGATGAAAGGGTGTGCGGATGAATGAATGGTCAATTTAGGGGACTTTCGACCTTTCTAAATTTTCTTTTCTGGGCAGAAAATTAAAGGTAAAAAGAGTCTCCTCAAAGAAGAACCCAAATAACAAAAACAAATTCAATGGGAACATTTTTGAATTGGCATTTTGAAACCTCTAACTAAGCAACATGAACAAAGTAAGATAACCTCTTTAGAACATTCAGTTTCTAAACTGAACAAAACAAAACAAAACAAAATTGCATAATTCAGTTTCTGAATTAACTAAGAAAACTAAAGAATTAGAAATCAGAACTTTGCTCTATACCCCTCACTGCAGCCCCATCTGGCCCTCTGCTAACATCTGTCTCTCTACTCTCTCCTTTGACAGCATCTGCTGCAGCAACCTCTGCTTCCCAGCCAGCACTCTGTTTTCTGTGTTCTCTGCCTTTTCATCTGTGTGAAAGCTCTCTATCTGAGCTTCCTTTCTTCTGAATAGAAGCTACTAAACTTTAAAGACAGAAGGAGACAGTCCAAAAAGGAGTTCACAAGCAGAGTCCAAGCTAAAAAAAAAAAAATCTAGTTCAGAACATTTAGGGTTTATTCTTGGTATGTCTTCAAAAATTGGCCCTGCAGAACCTGGAACGGGCATTAGAATTTAAAAAACCCACGAATATGGTGAAACTGATAGGGGGCAAAGTTATGAAACCTTCTTAGACTGTGATAGTTAGGTTCTGTGTCAACTTGATTGAGTCAAGTTTCCCAGTTGTTTGGCATAGTTAACTCTATGATGATTGGCTATGAGCAGGCATAGTTAACTCTATGATGATTGGCTATGAGCAGTCCATCAGTTGAAAAGATGTTTCCTTGGGGGTGTGGCCTGCTCCCAATATAATGAACTCCTTGTTCAGTCGGGGATCTAGCATCTTGGTAGTTCTCCAACCTCCAGTTCTTTGAACCTGAGTTAGTGGCCTGTTTGCTCTATTGTATTTTCTCTGCTGGGCCTGGAAAACCAGATGCCCCCTGGAGGTCCCTGCACACCTGTTCCTGTGTCTCCAGCTCCTGTGCCACATGCCGCTGGCTCTGCAGTGGTCAACTGTCACCCTGCTGTTGTCACTGCTTCAGGGATGAGGTCCTTCTCTGTGCCCTGACCTGGGATTACTGCCTTCTGGAGCTGTCCGCTGATCTTGGTTCACCTTGTCTGCACTTGGGACTCTCCTAGGTCTATAATCATGAGCCATTTCCTTGATAGAAAATTCTCTTTATATTAGCGTAGTGGTTACGAATCGGGCTGCGAACCATAAGGTCAGTGGTTCGAAACTACCAGCCGCTCCACGGGAGAAAGATGAGGCTTACTACTCCAGTAAAGATTTACACCCTCGGAAACCCTGTACAGGGTCGCTATGGGTCGGAACTCACTCGATGGCACTTAACAACAACAAACATATATATATATATATCACTGGTTATGCTTCTCTAGAGAACACAGCCTAGGACATAGACATAACCAAGCACCCTAAAGAAATGAGTTGTTGGGTTTGGGGGTTCAGGACCATGGTCTTGCGAGACACCATGGTAAATTGACATAGAATAATCTACAAAGATAATATTTTACATCTTACTTTGGGGAGTAGCTAGTTGGGTCTTGAAAACTTGTGGCTGCCCATCTAAGGTGCCATCTGAGGTCTCTTCCTGTCTGGAGGTAAGAAAAGTGAAGAAATTGCATATTCATGGAAATAATTAGTCTAATGGACTAATCGAAACATCAGTCTCCATGACCATGAGGCCAGAAGAACTAGATGGTGCTCAGCTGCCATTACCAACTACTCTGAAAGGGATCACATTAGAAGAAGCTACTAGATAGAGTGGGAGAAAAATCTGGAACAAAATCCAAAATCATAATAAAGACTAGGCTTGTCAGATAGAGACTGCTGAATTCCTGGGACAGCTCTGGTAATGTAGTGATTACGATTCTGCATCTCAAGGTCAATAGTTTGAAACTACTAGCCATTTCACGGGAGAAAGATGAGGCTTTCTGTTTCCGTAAAGATTTACAACCTCAGAAACCCTATGCAGGTCTTTATGAATTTGAACCAACTCCAAGGCACACCACCACCACCACCATGGCCTGGAAGTGACCTTACCCCATGGCTCAATTTTCAACCAAATAATAGACAGGTCTATAAGGGAAATCCTTCATTATTGAAAGATTCTCTGGGCAAATTATTGAATGATGCAGAAAGCATCAAAAGAAGATGGAAGGAATACAGAGTCATAGTACCAAAAGGAAATGGTTGATGTTTAACTGTTTCAAGAGGTAGCATATGATCAAGAGTCAATGATACTGAAGGAAAAAGTCCAAGGTGCATTGAAGGAATTGGCAAAGAACAAGTCACCAGGAATTGATGGAATAAAAATTGAAATCTTTCAAGAAAGTGAAGCGGCACAGGAGGCACTCACTCATCTATGCCAAGAAATTTGGAAGAAAACTATCTGGCCTACTGATTGGAAGAGATCCATATTTATGCCCATTCCAAATAGAGGTGACACAACAGAATGCGGAAATCATTGTACAATCTCTTTGATATCTCATGAGAGTAAAATTTAACCAAAAGTAATACAGAAATAGCTGCAAGCATACATTGACAGAGAACTTATAGAGGTTCAAGCCAGATTCAGAAGACGCCATGGAATAAGCGATATCATTGCTGATGTCCGATGGATCTTGGTAGAAAGCAGAGAATATCAGAAAGATGTTTACCTGTGCTTTATTGACTACACAAAGGCTTTCGATTGTGTGGATCATAACAAACTATGGACAACATTGCTAAGTATGAGTATTCCTGAACACTTAATTGTGCTCATGAGGAATCTGTACATGGACCAAGAGGCAGTTGTTCGAACAGAACATGGGAACACCGAATGGTTTAAAATTAAGAGATGTGTGCGACAAGGTTATATTCTTTCACCATACTTATTCAACCTGCATGCTGAGCAAATAATACAAGAAGGTGGGTTCTATGAAGAAAAACATGGCATCCGGATTGGAAGAAGACTCATTAACAACCTGTGATATGCAGATGACACAACCCTGCTTGTTGAAAGTGAGGAGGACTTGAAACATTCACTGGTGAAGAGCAAACAGTTCAGCCTTCAGTTTGGATTGCATCTCATTGTAAAGAACACAAAATCCTCACCACTGGACCAATAAACAACATTCTTATCAATGGAGAAAAGATTGAAGCTGTCAAGGACTTCATTCTTCTTGGATCAACTATCAACTCTCACGGAAGCAGCAGTCAAGAAATCAAATGATGTATTGCATTAGACAAATCTGCTGCACAAGACCTTTTTAAAGTGTTGAAGACAAAGATGTCAGCTTGAAGACTAAGGTGCACCCGACCCAAGCCATGGTATTTTCAATAACCTCGTATGCATGTGAAAGCTGTACAGTGAATAAGGAAGACTGTAGAAGAATTGATGCTTTTGAGATACGGTGTTGGAGGAGAATATTGAAAGGGCCATGGGCTGCCAAAAGAACAAATAGATTTGTGTTGGAAGAAGTGCAGCCAGAGTGCTCCTTGGAGGCCAGGATGACCAAACTTTGTCTCTCATACTTCGGACATATTGTCAGGAGGGACCAGTCTCTGGAGAAGGATATCATGTTTGGTATGGTGGAGGGTCAGAGAAAAAGATTAAGACACCCAGTGAGATGGATTGTCAAAGTGGCAGCATCAATTGGGTCAAACGTGGCAATGATAGTGAGATTGACCCAGGATTGTGCAGCATTTCGTTCTGCTGTGCATAAAGTCACTATGCATCAGTACCGACTTGATGGCACCTAACAACAACAACAACAACAACAATATAAGGGAAATAGTAGGGTGGAGTACACTCCTTATAATAATTAACTATTTGAGATCAAAAGAACCATCTAACCAAGAACAAAGTTCAGAAGGGTCAAGAAAGAAGGAGTAATGGAAACAGGAAACATAGTGGTATTGCATATCAATGAGATTAAACAAAATGTGTATGTATTGTCAAATGGAAAACTGATTTGCTTTGTAAACCTTCAGCCAGTTCACAATAAAAAGTTTTTAAAAAGTCCAAGGAGCAACTATTGTTTCCCTGGGCATTTTCCTAACTACATAGCTTTGTTAAAGATGTTCCATATTTACTTGAGGACCCTTATGTTGTTAAGTGCCATTGAGTTGGTTTCAACTTATAGTGACCCTTGGTAAGGTTTCTAAGGAGTGGTTGGTAGTTTTGAACTGCTGACCTTACTGTTAGCAGTCTAGTGCTTATCCCACAGTATGACACCAGGACTCTAGGATCCTTATAGATTAACTAAAATATTCAAGGTCCTTATTAATGTTTACCAGCCCAGATTGGCTGATTTGTACTAATTAATTCATATGTTAGTTGGCTCTTGCTGTTGTGAAGTGCAATCGAGTCTATTCTAACCCATAGAGACCCCATATAAGGTTTCTGAGGAGCAACTGGTGAGCTTGAACTGCTGATCTTGCAGTTCAAATGGCTTTGCAGTCTGGCACATTAACCCACAGTGCCACACCAGATTTCCTAGTTGGCCCTAGGGAACCCAAATTATGGTTACAACATGCTAAGAAGAAAAATTCTCAAAATGACTTAGCTCTGAATACAACCAAAGCAGCTGAAACCCTTCTTCCAGAAGCCCAAAGTAAAGACAATGACTTGTCTGAAGCAGTGTTTAAAGCCTTTCCCCCAAAACAGATAGGACAAAAGTACATTCTTGCATACAAGGCAAAGATGGAAACACTTAGGTTTATCTATCATGGTTATTACAAACTTTCTGGACTGAATCTTTCAGAGGAAGGAACGAAAGGAGTATTTAATTACTTATTTATTTCTGCCATTGGGTCTGAAATTTCAGGTTAGTTAAAAGACATCATTTAGATTGGAGGGCTGCTTCCAATGAGGAATTAACTAATTTAGCTCATGAGCTTGTCTAAACTTTAGAAACAAAGCAGAGTGCCCACGCTAACAAATTAATCATTCTTCAGTTAGAGCAGTTACAAAGCCCAACTTATAAAAATAATTTAAACCCTCCAATGAATCCTGGTGTGGCACTGTAGGATAGGGGCTCGACCACAAGGTCAGTTTGACCACAAGGTTAGTGGTTCAAACTCACCAGCAGCTCCTCGGAAACCCTATACAGGATCGCTATGGGTCAGAACCTATTCAATGGTACTTATCAGCAATAACAATGAAAACTAGATTCTGCAACTATTGTAGAAGTACTGGCCGACTTAACAACAGTACAGATTGAAAGAATTGTGAAAAGATACAACTTTGTCTACACATGTCCTGTTTCAACCACACAGTAACCCCTTGTCCTGTTTGAACTACTGCCTCTTGGTCTGTGTACAAATGCCACATAAGCACAATTCAGTGTTCTGGAATAACCATTCTTTGCAATATTATCCATAGCTTGTTATGATCTACTTCATTAAATGCCTTTGCATAGTCAATAAAGCACAAATAAACTTCTTTCTGTTATTCTTTGCTTTTTAGTCAGAATCCATCTGATGTCAGCAGTGATTTCCCTCATTCCACACCCTCTTCTGAATCTAGCTTGAATTTCTGGCAGCTCCCTGTTGATGTGCTGCTGTTACTATTTTTGAATTATCTTCAGAAAAATTTACTTGTGTGTGACATTACTAATATTGTTCAATGATTGCTGAGTTTTGTAAGGTCACCTTTCTTTGGACAGGTACAAATACAGATTTTTTCCAGTTGGTTGACCAGGTACCTATCTTCTGCTGCATCAATTTGTTGAAACATTTTAATAGGTATTTTGTCAATTCCTGGAGACTTCAGTGTAGCTCAGACTTCTTCCTTTAGTACCAATGGTTCTTGATCATATGATACCTCTGAAATGGTTGAATGTCAACCAGTTAGTTTTGGACCAGTGACTCTCTATATTCCTACCACCATCTTTCGATGTTTTCTTCATTGTTCAATATTTTGCCCACAGAAAACTTCAATATTGCAAGTCAAGGTTTGAATTTGTTCTTCAGTTCTTTGAATTTGAGAAATGTTGAGTGTGCATTTCCCTTTTGGTTTTCTAATTCTATTTCTCTACACATTTCATTATAATACTTGACTTTGTCTTTTCAAACTATCTTTGAAATTTTCCGTTCATCTCTTTTATGTCATAATTTCTTTCATTTGCTTTAGCTACTTTATGTTCTAGAACAAGTTTCAGAGTCTCTTCTGATATTCACTTTGGTCTTTTCTTTCTTTCCTTTATTTTTTCACAAAATCAGAAACCTTTATTAAACAAAAATATAAAACATGAAGGTGTTGTTTCTTAACATTGCCTCCATCTAGGTCTACACATTTCTGAAGGTGGTGTTTCCCTCTCACTAAGCCTTGCCTGAAGAATTCTGTATCTTTTGATTTCCACCACAACAAAAAAGCAGTTTCAGCATCCTCAAGGGACTTAAATTGTGGTCCTTTAAAAATGTTCTTTAAATTTTGGGTACAAAAAAATTCTGAAATGGCAAGACCAAGGCAAGTTTGTCTGTAGGATAATGAGAAAAATTTTGGTTTTTTTCAACATTGTAAATTTTTTTCCTTTAAGTTTTTATTGTGAATTGAGTGATAATTTACATGGAAGAACATCAATTTTGCACTCATCCTATCTTATTTTGTTTCATTGTGATGGTTACAATCCCCTCAATGCATCATCATTCAACAGTATTTGCTTCTATTCTGTTTTTGTTTTTTCTTTGATGTACACAAAAACACTCAGGAATATATAATCATTTCAACAAAGGGCATATTCTGCTGTCCAATCTTCTGGCTGTCAGCACACAGTCTTTCTCTTTCCATGAGTCTAGAGTCTTCAGCTGCTCTATTTCTCCATGTCATCATATCTGCCTCCATCTTTGGTGTTGCTGCTTTTCTGATTAGGGTCCCACATTCTGTTCATGTTCTTCTTCCTTGATGGTCCTAGGGTCTCTGTTCCTAGAATGGAAGGTTTACTACTCTCTCCTTTATATTACAAAACTTCTCTCTTTATAGTTATGACAATCACATTTAATCATGATAACAATTACTCATTATTGAATCATAAGAATCTTATCCCCATCTCCTTTCACCAGACCCATCTAGACAAGGTGGAAACTATTCAGTGGGGATTCTATCTTGCCTCACACACTCTTGAAACTAAACTCCCTCTTTAAAACTTGTAAGCCAGCCATTTAATGTCTTCATAGCCACCTCCATTTTAGATTGTTGTTAAGTTGTTAAGTGCCATCAAGTTGATTCTGATCCGTAGCGACTCTGTATAGGGTTTCCAAGGAGAAGCTGGTAAGCTTGAACCACTGACTTTGGAGTTCAAACGACTTTGCTGTCTGATGCATTAGCCCATAGCGCCACACCAGGACTCCATTTTAGGTAACCAATGTCTAAATTGCCCTCCTCTATCAATCTCGTATACTGAGGGGATAGACTTGATCCTTGATGTGAAGACTCCTTCCCTCTTCATTGGTATTTTGAACTACTACATCCATAAGTATTGGTCTAGTTCATCAAATGGTAGCAATATACACTTGGCTCCATTTCCTATCTTTTAAAATAATCTTTTACTTTCTTTATGTATGATGTTCTTGATGTCATACCACAACTCATCTGGTGATTAGACATAAAATCTGTTCTTGACATGATCTTTAAATTCAGGTGGCAAATACTCAAGGTCATATTTAACTCTCCTTTACTTTTTAATTTTTCTTTTTCAGCCAGAACTTGCATATGAGCAACTGATGGTTTGTTTCACTGTCGGTCCTTGGTCTTGTTTTGATTGATGATATTATTCTTCTCCATCATCTCTTACAACAGATATAGTCAGTTTGATTCATGTGTAACCCATCTGGTGTGTTCTATGTAAATTGCCACCATTTATGTTGTTTTAAAAAGTATTTGCAATGAGGAAGCTGTTGGATTTGCAAAATTTTATCTTGTGATCTCCAGCATCATTTCTATCACCAAGGCCATATTTTCCAACTACCCATCACACCTATTTGTTTCCAGTTTTTACATTTCAATCACCAGAAATTATTAATGCATCTTAATTACATGTTTGATCAATTTTAGTCTGAAGAATTTAGAAGTATTCTTCATCGGTGGTTTTGGAGGATGGTGTGTAAACTTGAATAGTAGTTTTATTAACTGTTCTCCCTTATAGGCTTATAGATACTATCCTATCATTGACAACATTTTATTTCAAGATTGATCTTGAAATGTTCTTTTTGACCTTGAATGTGATGCCATTCCTCTTCAATTTGCCATTCCTTGCATAGTAAACCACATGATTGTCTGATTTAAAATGATTAATACCTGCCTGTTTCGGCTCACTAATGCCTATGATACTGATATTTATGCATTCCATTTCATTTTCAATAAAAACTTCCTAAATTCATATTTTATACATTTATGTTCTGGTTATTAATGGGTGTTTGCAGCTGTTTCTTCTCAATTTGAGTTGTGCCCCATCAGCAAATGAAGGTACAGAATGCTCAGCTTCATTCCTGTCATTAAGATCGACTCTACTTTGAATAGGCAGCTCTTCCTTAGTGACTTCCAACCTGAGGATCTCATATTCTGGTAGTATATCAGACAATGCTTCTTTGTTATTCATAAGGATTTTAGTGACTAATCTCTCAGAAGTGAACCACTATAGCTTCTTACTAGTCTCTTGTTAGTCCAGAAGCTCCACTGATATCTGCCCATGATGGGTGACCCTGGTGGTATTTGTAACAACAAACAAGCCACCACAGTTGACAAACTAACAGACATGTAATGACAAACACATTTAAGATCCTACAGACCGGAAATCTAATCTAATACAAACCGGAAATATGACATTGAAGTTCACCAAAAATCTTTCTTTTCAAGATTCCATGGATCAATGAGATGACATTTGACATTAAGTAAACTTAGGTTTGGAGTCCTGGTGTGGCTATGTGGATTAAAGCACTGGACCACGAGGTTGGTTTGAACTGAAAGGTCGACAGTTCAAATTCACCAGCCAATCCTCAGAAACCCTATATAGGGTCACTCTGAGTCAGAACCAACTCAATTGCACTTAATAACAACAAACTTAGGTTTTTCTCAAAAATGACCATGAATTTCCATTTGGATTGAGAATTTAGTTTTTATTTTTTCTCTTATTTCTTTGCCTTACTATCATTTACATAATATTCAGAACTTTACAGCATTTTCTTTGTATCTTTTAAATTAGAAGTGTTCTATACATTGCTCTGCTCTTTTATTATCCTAATATAAACCTTTGGGTTTTGGTTTTGTTGTACTTCTTTGGATAAAAACAAATAGGTGCTTTGTCAAACTTGTGTATAAGTAAATAATATTCAGATTTATTCATTTCAATCTTTTATAATAGTAAGAAAAATATTTACTACATCAATATTTGACAAGAAGTTTTTATAGCCATTTTTGGTAACTATTCTGATTAGTTGAGAAAAAAAATTAAAGTTGGAATATTTTATATTAACTGTTTAGAGTAGCCAAAGAGTTAGTTGCAATAATATGTTTCACTAGAACTCATATTGTACTATGCCCATAGTTTGTGAAAGCAGTTTCCTGTAATGCATTCTTTATATTTAACTGTTGAATAATTTGCTTTTTAACCTTTGCTTCTTTTCCTCCCTTAATGTTAGAATTTACCTAGGGCAGACCTGTCCATGACAATTCTTGAGAGACAAATTTAAATTGCCTTCTGCCATTCTCTAAAGAGAAGAAAATATAAGTCTCTAGGGGGAGTAGGATGAGCAAGATAAGGGTTCAAAACAAATAAGATAATTGAAATATAACAAAGTTATATCCATTATTTGTTCCTAAAGAAGGAAGGCTCAAATATATCATCACACAATCACATTGCCTTGTATGCTTCTGTTTTTGTTTTTTTTTTTTTAGCTTAGAGCTGAGGGTATTACTGGGAGAGACATGATGCTCTCTCGTGAGACACACAGTCTTCCTGTGATCAGACATGCTCCCTGACTAAAACAAAGGATTCTCAGTGTGCAGCCTAAGAGACGAGGATAGAGCAGATTTATATCCTCTGAGTGTTGGGAGGCTATAAGGGAAAGGTGCAGAGAAAATCAGTGAGCACCTCACAAGAAGCAATAACTATCCTCCCCGCCCCCACTGACAAATGTTATGATTAAAGGCATGTGACATAGATGGTATCTTAAGATAAGAGTAGTTGTGGAAAGTAGTGCATTAAGGACTGAAAATTGACAGTGATACCCAAGCAGATTTCAGTTCTGATCATTATTTTAATCAATTAGTCTCTCCTCTGAAGAGTAGAGCAAATCACTCAACCAACCCAGTATCTTTTTCATAAAATGACTGTAAGTAGTTCTAAATTAATAATTTCTTGGGAAATTGATATATCTCTTATTTTGGAGGAATAGAAATATCAAAATTGCCTTGTAGAATTACAAAGGTATTATTTAGCTGAATATTAGGTCCTATGGGGTAAATTGTGGGAAGTAATGGGTAATCATGTCCATACTGCTTAATGACCAATTTACTTATAATATGTCTGCTATTAAAATGTTTTAGATATTTAAAATGTTTAGGGATTACATAATATCAAATATTTATATTTATTGTGTTTCTTGTATGTTAGACACTGTATTAAGTGTTTAATATGCAGTATCTAAGAGCGTGCCACATGTTTTCTTTAGCTGATAGAAAACAAGGAAATGCCTCACTGCGAAAATACAGATGAGTAAGGAAGAAACCAATCAGGGAGCATTTCTAATTATGAGAAACTCCCAAAATTGTGTTGGAGTATTTTCAGAGCAGAACTATACAGAATGTACTTGTCTAAGATCTTGTGGCTAAGATGACTTATAAAATCAAATCATGGAACTGTTAAAATGACTTTATCTTTCCCCTTTGTTTTTTCCTTACATCCAACTTTTACTGAAAGTCTATCTCATAATTTAAACTTTCAGAAGTTTAACAGTGTTAAGTAACCATCTAATGTTTAGTAACATTGAATTTTGTTGTTGTTAAGTGCCATTAAGTCAGTTCCAACTCATAGTGACCCTGTATAGAGTTTCCGAGGAGCGGTTGGTGTGTTGGAACCATCTGGTGAGGCTCTGTAGGATAAGCACTGGAGCGAGTTCAGTTTGAACAGCAAGTTCAGCAGTTCAAACTCACCAGAAGCTCTTTGGAAACCCTATACAGGATGTTTTGAGTTGGAACCAATTTAACAGCACTTAATAGCAACAACCTTGTGGTTAGAAGTCCAGTGCTTATTACACAGAGTCACACCAGGACTCCATAACATTGAACAGGAATCTACAATATGTTGTAATGAATCATAGGGCATGAAACTTTTATGTCTTCAGAATATATCACAGTGCTTGTTAGGATGACTTGACTACTGGCTTTTAAAATAGGTTTTTATATAGATTGATAATAGATGGAAATATTCCATACAGTGTTCTGTGAGCTAACTAATGTAAATTTTTTAATTGGCAGGAGGTTTTGACTCTGTTGTTGTTGTTAAGTGCTGTCGAGTCAGTTCCAACCCATAGCGACCCTGTATTTCCAAGGGTTTCCAAGGAGCAGTTGGTGAGCTTGAACCGCCAACCTTGCAGTTCAAACGGCTTTGCAGTCTGGCGCATTAACCCAAAGCGCCACACCAGGACACTAAACTGCATTTTAGTAGACATTTCTTAACTTTTTAATCACAGTTGTTCTGTATAACATTTGCATTTTTAACTCAAAACAATTTAATAAGAAGGATGACAATGACTTCATTATCCTTTCTTTACAAGGAATTGATGGATCAGAAAGCCTAAATCCAGAAAATATATCAGACTAGAGACCGCAGTAATGTCTGTGTCAAATTGTTCTACCATTCATTCTACTTTTTACAGTCCTCTGATCCCAGCCTTGAGCATCCTACTTTCTTCTCATGGACAATGATGAATATAAGCAATCAGAGTATGTACACAAAGCTGACTTTTATTACTTGAATATTAAACTCTCCAAACTAAGGCCAATTATGAGGGAATACTAAAAGTAATAGAAAGCATAACCTAAATAAATATATATTATATGCATATATGGAGTCCTGGTGTGGCGCTGTGGGTTAATGCACCAGACTGCAAAGCCATTTGAACTGCAAGGTCTGCAGTTCAAGCTCACCAGCCGCTTCTCAGAAACCCTGTACAGGGTTGCTATGGATCGGAACCGACTCAATGGCACTTTACAACAACAACATATGCATATATATATATTTATTAGCTTTACAAGGTTTACATTGTCTGAATATCAGAGATGAAAGAGAAACTTTTATTACATTTGCTTGTGTTTTCATTTGTAGTGTGTCCTATAAATTGATCTTTACATACTTTAGTATTTTTTATTATTTCTACCCTATATTGGCATCTTAAATGTTTAGAAGCATTCATAAACCTTTAGAACCTATTTCTCAATTGTGGTTTCTGAACTATGTGAGGTTGTAAAATGTACTTTTCATGAGATTGATGATTTTCCCTCACCCTATGTACCCTATAAATATGAAATGATTAACAGCATGCATTGTTGTTTACACAGTCAACCACTCATCACTCACCAGTAGCTTCCTCCTAGTCCCGGACATCCTCTGACCTGTGTCTTCAATATTGATGTCTGCATTGTTCTTCTGCAGCTTATATGGGACAAGGATGTTCAAATGCCACTAGTTAAGAAAGGGTCAGACCTTTTCTTTCTCTTGCTGAGGCTTCTTAACTCCCCCATCAGCATCTCTTATAAGACGCTGTTATTAAATAAGATGTCTCTAATAAGATGCAGTTGCTCTCAAATGTAAGGAGATACTACAAATATGATAAATATTTGTAAAATTAACTGAGAAATGTAATGGAAACCTCTCCAAATCCAGAATAAACTGTTATTGAGTCAGGGTATTTAAAGAAAACCTTTAGGTAATAAAAAGCAAAAACCAAATCCATTGCTGTTAAATTGATTCTAACTTAAAGTGATCCCACAGGATTGAGTATAACCATCCCAGAAGGTTTAAAAGGTTGTAATCTTTGCTGAACCAGATGTGGTTATTGTTGTTGTGTGATGCTAAGTCTGTTTAGGGTTTCTGAACTACTGGGTTTGAACTGTTGACCTTGTGGAGTTCAGCACTATGGAGCCTGATAGGAACATATTTTTCTCACAGAGTTGCTGGTGGGTTCAAACTGCCAGCATTCAGTTAGTAGTAAAGCAGTTAATCACAGTGCCATTGTTGTTGTGTTGTTAGGTGGCATCAAGTCAGTTCTGACTCAGAGCAAACTTATGCACAACAGAATTAAATACTACCCTGTCGTGTGCCATCCTCACAATTATTGCTATGTTTGAGCCCACTGCTGCTGCAACTACGTCATTCCATCTCCTTGAGGTGGGGAGTCTTCCTCTGTTTCATTCACCCTCCACTTTACCAAGCATGATGTCCTTCTCCTGATAACATGTCTGAAATAGGAAAGATGAAGTCTGGCCATCCTGGCATCTAAGGAGCATTCTGTTTGCACTTCCAATAAAGATTTGTTTGTTCTTCTGGCAGTCCATGGTACTTTCAGTATTCTTCTCCAACACCATAATTCAAATGTATTGATCCTTCTATGGTCTTCCTTCCATGAGTGCTGATTATGGATCCAAGCAAAATGAAATCTTCGACAACTTTAATCTTTTCTCCAATTATCACGATGTTATGTATTGGTTCAGTGGTGAGGATTTTTGTTTTCTTTACGTTAAGGTACAATCTATACTGAAGATTGTAGTCTTTGATCTTCCTCAGTAGGTATTTTAAGTCCTTTTTGCTTCTAGTAAGCAAGGTTGTATCATTTACATATCACAGGTTGTTAATAAGTCTTCCTCCAATCCTGTTGCCTCATTCTTCTTCATATAATCCAACTTCTTGGATTATTTGCTCAGCACACAGATTGAATAAATATGGTCAAAGGATACAACCCAGGCCCACACTTTTCCTGAATTTAAACCATTCACTATACCCTCGTTCTGTTCTAACAACTGGCTCTTCATATATGTGCAGCTGCTTAATGAGCACAATGAAATGTTCTGGAATACCCATCCTTTGCAGTTTTATCCATAGTTTTTCATGATTTACATAGTTGAAAGCCTTTGTATAGTCAATAAAGCACTTGTAAAAATATTTCTGGTATACTCTGAGACCAGCAAAGATATCCCTAGTTCCACATACTCTTCTGAATCCAGCTTGAATTTCTGGTATTTCCTTGTGAATGTACTGTAGCAACTATTTTTAAAATTATCTTCAGCAAAATTTTACTTAAGTGTGATGTTAATCATATTGTTCGATGATATCCGCATTTGGTTGGGTCACCTCTCTTTGGAATGGTCACAAATGTGGATTTCTTCCAGATTTCTTGGCATAGATGAGTGAATGCCTCCAATGCTGCATCAGTTTATTGTTCATAGAATCCTTCAATATTGACAATCAAGATTTGGATATTATTTTTAGCTCTTTCATCTTGAAAAATGCTAAGTGTGTTTTCCCCTTTTGGTTTTCAAACTCCAGGTCTTTGCACATTTCCTTATAATACTTGACTTTGTCTTCTCCAGTTGCCTTTTGAAAATTTCTGCTCATTTTCCCCATTTGCTTTAGTTTCTGTATGCTCAAGAGCAAGTTTCAGCGTCTTTTGACATCAATTTTTGCTTTTTCTTTCTCTCTTGTCTTCTCAATGACCTTTTAATTTCTTACTTTATGATGTTCTTGATGTCATACCACAAATTTTCTGGTTTTCAGTCATTAGCGTCTAATGCATCTGTTTTTGTGATCTTCTCTAAATTCAGGTGAAATATATTTAAGGTCACATTTTGGCTATTGTGAGCTTTTAAAAAATTTCTTCAGTTTCAGCTGGAACTCGCATATGAGTAATTGATGGTCTGTCCCACAGTCTTCCCTACTGCTGTTTTGGCTGATGCTACTGAGTTCTCCCCCATCTCTTCCCACAGATATAATCAATTTTATTCCTGTTTATTCCATCTGGTGAGGCCCATGTGTATATAGTCACTTTTCATGTTGCTTAAAAAATGATATTTGTAATAAATAAAATGATTCTTGCAAAATTCTATCTTGCAATCTCCAGCATTGTTTATATCACCAAAACCATATTTTCCAACTACTGATACTTCCTCTTTGTTTCCAACCTTTGCATTTCAATCACCAGTAATTATTGATGCATCTTGATTGTAAGTTTGAAGAATTTGATAAAATTCTTCAATTTCCTCATTTATGGCTGTAGTGGTTTTTATGTAAATTTGAGTAATAGTGGTATTGACTTGTTTTCCTTGTGGGTGTGTGTGGGTATTATCCTGTAACAGTGCCGCTAGAGGTTCTCAAATATGGATCAAGGCATTGTTATATACAATACTGGTGTGGCGCTGCAGGATAAACACTGGGCTGCTAACTATAAGGTTGGCAGTTCAAATCCACCAGTTGCTCCTTGGAACCCCTATACAGGGGCGCTATGAATCAGAACCAACTCAATAGCTCTTATCAACAGCACATGGAATAATTGAGTACTTACTGTCTAAGTGCTTATGGGAATTTATTCACTTAATCTATATAACAACCACATAAAGAAGGTACTATTTTTTTACCTCTTTTAAAAATGGACAAACTGAAGAACCCACTCACTGCTGTCAAGTGAATTCCTCTCATAGCCATTCGATAGGCCAGAGTAGAAATGTGCCATAGGTTTCCAAAGCTGTAATCTTTCTAGAAGCAAGCTGATACATCCTTTTCCCACAGAACAGCTGATGGATTTGAATTTCCAAATGGTTAGCAGTCAAATGAAGGACAGATAGTGTCCAGAAATGTTCAATTTGACCCAGCAATGAGATGACTTTACTTGGATTTGAACTCAGATAGAATATCTCCAGAAATCCTTAACTGTTATATTATTCAGTATGCATATGAATGAATGTGCCTGTCTGTGGGATGCAGACATATGGGTATATAACACATGTACATTTTGTACATATGTATTAGTGAATGCACTTAGTGCATGTGTTTATTCATAATAATTTGGATTCACAAAAAGCACACTTTCGTTTTACATATACTCACTTCAAATGTATTATGTGGTATAAGCAAATGTTCTGACTTATAATCCATTTCTACCAATTGCTTGTTTTCTGTTAATCATGTCAATATCACTTCATCTAATCTGAGCCCCCTTTATTATATGTAACACAAATTACTACTATGTCTTCTTTGCTGGTAGTTGTGAGAAAATTGTTTAGTGAACAGTTTAACCACAATGAAAATGATTAAAGAAATGTTACCTTGTAAAAATTATGATTTTTGAAATTAAAAAAATGCAAAGGTAAAGATTAGTTATTGTAGAAATGTGGATGCTGATGACAACAAAAAGCAAATCTGTCAATTACATTAACAATTACTCCGTGGTTAAATCAAAATATCCTAAATTTCAAAAGGATTAAATAATGGGCAGAGCCTAAAGGTCGGTAATTTAGCACTGATTAATACATAGATAAATATATATGATGTGGTTACTGTGGCTTGGACTAAAACCTTGTACAAATATAAGAGTTCAAGACCGGGACGTAGATTAAAGGTTGTTGTTGTTGAGTGTCGTCGAGTCGATTTCAATCCGTAGTGATCCTGTATAGGGTTTCCAAGGAGCAACTGGTGAGCTTGACCTGCCAATTTTGTGGCTCAAATCGACTTTGCAGTCCAGTGCATTAACCCACAATGCCAATATGAAAATGATGAAAGATTTTGATTGATGATTTCCACAGTGTTGGGTTTTGCCAGACACTACAAGGATAACATGATCTCTGGTTTATCAAGATATGCTAATAGAAAGATGGATTCCCAAATCTTGGAAGTCAAACACCCTCATCCTTCTGCTCCCTTCAGACAAATGTAGTTTAGATTTCTGGCTGATGACATTCCAAATAGAACAATACAAACTGTAGTACTCTTACCAAAACAGCAGGGAATCTTTTGTCGGGAATTGATAATTACTGGCTTGAGAGAAAACCAATGTCATAGAGTGATACTTGTGAGAGCTGAAACTTGAGGAGGCTGCCTTGTTTATCCAGGTCTCCCAAGATTTCTGCCTTTGACAGTGTGTAGTCTTATCACTTTTCTATATCTTTGTATTGCTGGAAAATATTTGAATTTTCCTTTTCTGAAAACACTGCACAGGGTCTAATTTTCACAGGCTGTATTATATTTGAGATATTTGAGGAGGGCTGGATTTAACTTACTTTATTTCGGAAAATAGAATATCACCAAAAGGCAGAATAGAGGTAGTCAGAGTAAAGCTATTTTTTCATTGCGTGTGACTTTATTAATTACTAATGGTGGAGTTCTGGTGTGGCACTGTAGGATAAGCATTGGACCATGGTGGTGGTTCAGACCCACCAGCTGCTCCTTGGAAACCTTATACAGGGTTGCCATGATTTGGAATTGACTAGATGACACTTAATGACAACAATAATGGGTGGTGAATATAATGTTATTACTACATCCTAGGTCTGAAGATACTTCCAGAAAGAAGTGAGCAAGTAATTGATATCAAAGTAATAAGTTGTATCATGGCAGCTACTAAAAAAAAGTCATCCAGCCCATTTAGACTCATGACAACTCCACGTGTTGCAGAGTAGAACTGCATTCCCTAAGGTTCCCAGGGCTATCATCATTGGGAAGCAAATCACTGGGCCTTTCATTTGTCTCTGGGTGAGTTTGAACAACTAGCCTTTCAGTTAGTAGCCAAGTGCTTAAACATTTGCACTACCCAGGGCTCCCATACCAATGAGTTACTGATTAGCATTGGGGCAGAATTAGAAGGGCTTCTAAAGAAGAGACAAAACTATGCTTGAACTTGAACATAGATATTCAGTTCAATAGGTGGACAGTCGGGGAAGCAAATTCTAAGGCCCCACTGGGAAATGACCACAAAGAAAAAAAATTAGTGTGAAAACGGCTTGTACTAAAAGATGCAAATGGATTGGTATGAATGTACCATGGGATCCATTTGGATATGAAGTTAATTAGAATATTTTTATGCTTAATTAATGACACAATTCAGAGATCTTTTGAATCAATTAAGAAATTTTAATTTTAACTTGCAGACAAACATAATATTCATTTAATAAAGTGCACTCTGATAAAGGGTGGCAGATGAGAACTATCAAAGGCAAAGAAATTAGTTACAGTGATGAAGTTTTCTCAGCAGTTCAACCTGATTGACTGGGTGTAGTGGAATCAGTTACAACTCATAGTGACCCTGTCATAGGGTTTGGGAGGCTGTAAATCTTTACGGGAGTGGAAAGCCTTCTCTTTCTCTCTCAAAACGACTGGTAAATTCAAACTGACTCTGTGGTTTTCAGCCCAACTCATAACCCACTACGCTACCAGAGCCTCTTGTAGTTCAGCTTAGATATAGCTATAATACAGTCTTCACATGGCTACCCCTCCTTGTCATATATATCTTGGCTCTAGGGTCTCATTTTTAAGAGCCCTCTTGGATTACTCAATTTAAATTAGTCAGTCTCCAGCACATATCCTAATTCTAATTATTTATTAAATGAGTATGCAGTTTCTGCTCTCCATCACTAAAACATGAACTCCCTATAGGGAGAGATATGGATTTTGGTTTATTGCTGAATTCCAGGACCAAATAGTTTTGTGCTCATTAATGGCTTGTTGAATGAACAGGTGAAGAAAGAAATAAAGTTACTGAACTTACTTGACTTCAGAAAATAGAATTCAAATAAAGTTGAATGAACAGGTGAAGAAAGAAATAAAGTTATTAACAGAAAAAGGGAGACATGGGTAGATGCAAAAGATGTCGGAAGACATTTATTTATTACAGTATTTCATGATTCATTAAAGCATGGGATGAAGAAAGAATTGATCTGATATCATTTTTCTTTTTTCATTTTATATTGGGTAACTAAGTATATTTTGGACGCATCTGCTGAGATAGTGCACATAGAAGAGGACTAGATCTGAAAAATGTATGAGAATAAGTGTAATTTCAGAACTTTTGAATTTTAGAAATGCAGGTAAGGCAGTGTGGGCCTTACCACCTCTCTGACTTAATCAGAGCTCTTTAAAAGTAATATAATTATTTGTCTCCATTATCTCTAGGAATCCTTCTGATGATTTTCTCTTTTTCAGGTCATGAACGTCAGTTGCTCCTTGTGGCAAGACAACAGCATGTCTGTCAAACGCTTTGCTTTTGCCAAATTCTCTGAAGTCACTGAACAGTGTTTCCTCCTGTTTACCCTCATCCTCCTCATGTTCTTAGCATCACTGACAGGAAATGCTCTCATAGCCCTTGCCATTTGGACCAACCCAGTCCTCCACACTCCCATGTACTTCTTCCTGGCCAATTTGTCTCTCTTGGAGATTGGCTACACTTGCTCTGTCATACCCAAGATGCTACAGAGTCTTGTGAGTGAGGCCCGAGGGATCTCTCGAGAGGGGTGTGCTACACAGATGTTTTTCTTTACATTATTTGCTATTAGTGAATGTTGCCTGTTGGCAGCCATGGCCTATGACCGCTATATGGCCATATGCTCCCCACTCCACTATGCCACACGAATGAGCCGTGGAGTTTGTGCCCATTTAGCAATGGTTTCTTGGGGAGTGGGATGCATGGTCGGTCTTGGCCAGACCAACTATATTTTCTCTTTGGACTTCTGTGGCCCCTGTGAGATAGACCACTTCTTCTGTGACCTCCCACCCATCTTAGCACTTGCTTGTGGAGATACGTCCCATAACGAGGCTGCGGTCTTTGTTGTGGCCATCCTTTGCATTTCCAGCCCATTTTTGCTGATCATTGCTTCTTATGGCAAAATTCTATCTGCAGTGCTGATCATGCCCTCACCTGAAGGTCGCCATAAAGCTCTCTCCACCTGTTCTTCCCACCTACTGGTAGTGACACTGTTCTATGGCTCTGGATCTGTCACCTACCTGAGGCCCAAAGCTAGCCATTCACCAGGAATAGACAAGCTCCTAGCCCTTTTCTATACAGTGGTGACATCCATGCTTAATCCCATCATCTATAGTTTACGGAACAAGGAAGTAAAGGCAGCCCTCCGGAGAACTCTGGGCAAGAAAAATGTTTGACTCAGGTAGATTTGTGACCACTGCATACTGCTGATTTTTGGAAAAGATGTACACACAGCTCAAGAGAAAGCCAATAAACTAATGAAATGCTGTGTACTCTTCTACCTGTCTTGTCAGGATCTTTTTTTAATAGCAGTAATTGTCATTTCAGAGACATCTCCATATTCAGAACTAAAGTTATGACTGTTAAATTCTGAAAGGAAGCTGGACACAAAAAATCTAAAAGATACGTCCAACACTAGACAGGTTTTCTAAAATATTTTTGTCTAGGCTCAGAGTATAAATTGCCAGGCTATATCTAAGAAAGTTGGCAGATCGTCACACAACACTACTAGGGATTTTGTCACCTCTGTGGGTGACTTCTGCCCTAAGTACAAGAGGGCATGTTGCCACATATATCTGTCCCACATGAATTTTTAATTCCCTAATAACTGCATGAAGTACATTATTACCCTCAATAAAAATATTTTAATAATTTGTTCAACTTTAATTATTGGTACATTATATACAGCCAGAAATATATTTCTGTGAGTGTGAAAAACATAAAAATATATAAACAAGAAAACAAAAAATAAACTCTTTTGCTCCAAAAGTATTTGCCTCAGAATATTAAAGGAAAAATATGAGAAATTTTAATCAAGAGCTCTTATGGTGAGAGTGCTTTGAAAGGAAAGAGAAATAATACTACTATTCAAAGATGGAAGAAGAAAACTGAACTAAAATGATTACATAAATGATATTCCATATTTTTGCTTAAAAATTTTGCATATGTGTAAATTAATCCCAATTGAATATATTTTGAGATCATTTAGATACTTTTTTTTTTTTTAAGAGAAATGAATATGGTTACAACATAATTTAGCTTTCAGTGGTATAACTGATTAACAGAGTCACCTTCTAAGTGAAATTGAGTCTCCCCAGACATGCCTCAGAAAAAGTTCTGAGGGTATGAAAAATCAGTCATCAAATTCTTTGGAGCACAGTTCTATTTTGACATACATAGGTCACTATGAGTTGGAACTGATTTGATGACAACTGGTTAGATTGCCTTGGATTTGAACATCTGGTTCTCAAGGAGATGTTGTGTTAACACTTGATCTGTGAGGCATTATTAAGCACACAAACAATAGTTGTAGTGTACCCAAGAGTAGGGTATTATAACTGCTACCATAATTTAATTTAAGTTTATCCAAAAGAAAGCAATTCAATTTTCTCTCATAGTGTGATATTTCTAGTTAGAATATTTCTTCATGTAATAGTAATGATACTCACTAATGACCAAGTCATGTTTTGTCTAATAGCCCTGTTTTACTATAAACTTTCCAATTTATTCTTCTGGAGACTATGAAGGAACTCTGGCAGTGTAATCGTTATGAGTCAGGCTCCTAACCTCAAAGTCAGCAGTTAAAAACTACTGTAAAGATTTACAGCCTTGGAAACCCTACTCAGGGTTGCCATGAGTCAGAACTGACTCCACAGCACACAACCACCACCACCAACATGGGTGGAGTACTTGTGTGGCGCTGTAAGATAAGCATTGGACTGCTAACTGCAAGTTTGACAGTTCAAACCCACCTGCTACTTTTTGGAAATCCTACATAGGGTCTCTATGAGTCGGAACTGACTTGATGACACTTAACAATGAGAACAACAACACTATAGTATTAACAATGGAAACAACTTCAATGTACAGACACAACTGACTGATTAATAATTAAGCTATTGTTACTGGCAGGAATTAGAGATGCTAATTTATAAGGATGTTTACTGGTCTAGAAAGACATGAATGATTTATTAAGCATTAAAGAAAGTTAAAAAATTATAGAATATGACACACTTTGATTTTTACAAGAACTTTATAAATAACATTGAATGATCAAAATGAAATGTTAACTATAGTTTTTCTAAGTAGTCATGTTATCAATGATTTTTTTTCTCACTTCTGTTTCTAATGTTTCTTCAATAAACATGTAGTTGATGTGTGATCCAAATAGTAAAGTACTGAATTGTGGACATTTTTTTTTTTTTATGGTTAAGTATAATATCTGTTTTAAGAGAAGATTCATACAATTCATAAAGTATAAAGATTAAAATTGAATTCACATATATTTGTACAGGAGCCCTGGTGGCACATTGGTCTGAATCTACCAGCCACTCTGCAGGAGAAAGATGAGGCAGTCTGCTCCAATAAAGATTTATCATCTTGGAAACCCTTTGGGGAAATTCTGCTCCTTCTATAGGGTCATTATGAGTCAGAATCTCACTGATAATAGTGAGCTCAGATTTGGGTTATATCTGTACAGCCAAATAATATCCATTGCAAATATTTGATTAAAAATTTCTCTTAGCTATTATCTTTCTACTAACCATGTTTATAGTTGTTTCTCATAATAAATTTTCTTACAAAAAAACACTGTTTGAAAACAGTTAAACATAAATAGCATCCAAAATGTACGTTTTAGAACCTTTTAATGTTTTGTGCATTTATATTAAAATTTATTGACTTACTCTAAATATTTCCTGTATCAAATATCCCTGAATTATTGCTGATAGTTTGAAATTGTTTAGTAACTTTGATTCTGATACTTTATACTATTTGGTTTCAAGGAGTTTTGGGTGCAAATTTTTCTCAACATCAACAATGACAACTGCAGTAAGGATGACTAAAGTGTGTCACCTAAGATATTTATTAATTGCTAATGAAGAGTTAAATATCTGACACCCTGAGGAAACCATTTTAAGAAAGTCATCACTGTCCATATATTAATGTCAGATACCTTCTGTTATGATGAACTGCAAAGGACAGAACATCACTTCTGTAGTATTCTTAAAAAAAAAAAAATTTTTTTTTAAATCTATATAACCTCAGTCTTATAATGAGAAAACAGACAGAAAAACCCTAATTAAGAGATGTTATATATAAACAACTAACCAATGTTCTCCAAAAGTATTGACCTATGAAAACCCCACATACATGGTGTAGGCCACATGTTAACTCACAAAGGCAGGTTCAATAAATAGAACGAGACTGAAACCATACAAAGTAATTTATTTGATGACAGTGGAATGAAACTAGAAATCACTAACAGAAAAAACAAATAAACAAACAAAACTATAAAATGCATAAACATGGAAATTAAACAGTACACTATCAAGTTACCAATAGGTCAAGGAAGAAATCACAATGAAATCAAAGTCAATACACTAAAACTTACAGATTGTAGCAAAGGCTACACTCAGAGGGAAGCATAGCAATAATACCTAAATACAACTGAGGAACCAGAAATAGAAGAGTAAACTAAGCTTAAATCTGCAAGAAGAAAGAAATATCAAAGGTAACATAAATAAATGAAATTGAAAACAGAGAAACAATAGAATCACCGATATCAGAAGTTGATTCTTTGAAAAGTTAGTAACATTGACAAAATTTTACTTAGAGTGACAGAAAAAAGAGAAAAAATATAAATAACCAAAAGAACACATGAAATGGGAGTCATTACAACTGACCCAGCAGAAATAGAAAGAATTATGATAGCTTAAATGGAAGAACCCATGGAAACAAATTGGTTAACCTAGATAAAATGGACAAACTCTTAGACAGATACAATGTCCTTTGTTGTTGTTTAGTGCAGTCGAGTCAGTTCTGACCCATAGCGACCCTGTATAGGGTTTTCATTGAGAAGCCGGTGAGCTTGAATCACCGACCTTGCAGTTCAAACAGCTTTGCAGTCTGGAGCATTAACCCACAGCACCACACCGGGACTCCTTAGAAGGATACAAACTGACTCATGAGAAAATAGAAAATCTCAACAGAGCCTTAACAAATGAAGAGATTGAATCAGTTATCAGAAACTGGCAAACAACAACAACAACAACAACAAAGTCCTGGACCATATGGCTTCACTTTTACCAATATTTAAAGAATTGACACCTATCCTACTTAAACTCTTTCAAAAGATAGAGTAGGATAGAATATTCCCTAATTCAGTCTATGGAGCATACATAACCTTTTAACAAAATCAGAGAAAGACACCCAGGAAAGAAACCCCAAGAAAGTAAAACTAAAGGTCAATATTTCTTATGAATATAGCTTCAAGAATCTTCAATGAAGTATCAGTGAACAAAATCCAACAGCATATTAAAAGAGTCATACACCTTGACCAAGATAATCCAGTTATTAGAAAAATAACCAATGCAAGACAATGCAATCATCAGTAGAGCAAAGGAAGAAAACAACACATGATCATCTTTATGTATGCAGAAAAGGCATTTGCTAAACTTCAACACCCTTTCTTGATGAAAATCCTCATGCTTGAACTAGAAGATTGAAAGATTTCCCCTTGAAGTTGAAAATAAGACAAGTGACTGATCTCATCAGTTCCATTCACTATTCTATTTGAAGTTCTAGCCATAGCAATAAAATAAGAAAAACAAATAAAAGATATTCATGTTGCAGAAAATGGAAGGAATACACAGAGTCACTGTACCAAAAGGAAATGGTTAATGTTCAACCATTTTAAAAGGTAGCATATGATCAAGAGCCAATGTTACTGAAGGAGGAAGTCCAAGGTGCATAGGCTGTTGAGTTATGGTGTTGGAGGAGACTATTGAAAGTACCATTTGTTGTTGTTGTTAAGTGCCGTCGAGTCGGTTCCGACCCATAGCGACCCTGTACAGGGTTTC
>NW_006408731.1:746176-747506 GCF_000296735.1 Chrysochloris asiatica | reverse complement strand
CATATGCTACCTCTTGAAATGGTTGTACATTTCCCATTTCCTTTTAGTACAGTGACTCTGTTTATTCCTTCCATCTTCTTTTGATGCTTTCTGCATCTTTCAATTATTTGCTCAAAGAATCTTTCAATAACAGAAGTTGAGGCTTGAATTTTTTCCTCAGTTTCCCCAGCTTGAGCAATGCTGAACGTGTTATTCCTTTTTGGTTTTCTGATTCCAGATCTTTGCACATTTTGTTGTAGTATTTGACTTTGTCTTCCTGAGCTGACTTTAAAATTTTTCTGTTCAGCTCTTGGGCATCCTAATTTCTTCCATTTGCTTTAGTGTCTCTAAGCTGGAGAGCAAGTTTCAGTGTCTCTTCTGACATCCATTTTGATCTTTTCCTTGTTTCTTGTATTCTTAATGACTTTTTGCTTTCTTCATGTATCATGTTCTTGATGTCATCCCACAACTCTTCTGGTCTTCGGTCTTTAGTGTTTAATGTATCAAATGTGTTCTTCGATGATCTTTAATTCAGGTGGGAAATATTCAAGGTCATATTTTGGCTGTTGTGGACTTATTCTCTTATAACAATTTTGATTTAAATTCTATTTTTTCTTATATAGCCACCAGCTTTCTTTTGACCACTATTCCCATGGAATATCTTTTGCAATCCTTTTAATTTTAACCTATTTGTGTTTTTGGACCTACAAGGAGTTTCTTGTAGATAAAATTTAATTGGAAATTTAACTCATTTGCATTTAAAGTGATTATTTGCAAGGAAGGATTTACTTTGTCATTTTGCCAGCAGTTTATATATATATATCATATATTTTTTGGTTCCTTATTCCCTCATTATTGCCTTCTGCTGTGTTTAACTGAACTTTTGTAGTGTGCCATTTTGTTTTCTTTCTCATTTCCTGTTCCATACTTCTGCTCTTAATGGTTAACCCTAGATTAGAGTTTACCTCTCCAATTGACAGAAATCATTACTAATTAATATCATCTTAGCTTTAGTATTATATATAAAGGAACTTCAAAAAGTTCATACAAAATCCCATTATCTTTTCTTTCCATTTGACCACGAACTTTTTGAAACCTGTCATACAAATTCTGCCCTATACAGTTTTGCCACATGTCCTTAGGCTCTTGTTACAATTTACACTGTGAGCCCATTACCAGAGATTGAGAATTATTTCTTTATTATTTTGCTTTCATATCATATAGAAGGGAAAGAAAACAGAGGCATTACAAATCAAAGATACAATCATGCTAACTCTTGTATTTGCCTATAACCTTACCATATCAGTGTTCTGTATTTCTTTGTATAGCTTTGAGTTGCTGACTGGTTGTT
>NW_006408731.1:740026-746076 GCF_000296735.1 Chrysochloris asiatica | reverse complement strand
TTCTGGTGTGCATACGGTCACTATGAGTCAGTGCTGACTCAATGGTACCTAACAACAACAATAGGATGGCTAAGATAAATAATATGTTGAGTGAAATAAACCAGTTGTGAAAGGACAACTATATGACTTCAGTTATATAGAAGATGTTTACAACTCCAATTAGTTAGTCATTACCCAGGGTAAAAGGAAGAGGGAAGAAGACATTTTGCCTATAGAGCCCTGAGTTTTGGTTAAGAATAACAGAAAAATTAGGTTTATTAAAGGTAGTGATACCCAGTTGATTAATGTAATTGTTTTCAATAAGTTGCACAAATGTAAAACAATGAATTGACAAAAGTTGAGTTACAATATTTATCCCCCCTCAAACAAAAGGTAGCTGCTGAAGTTATTGATGTACAACAAAAACTTTCCTGGGATTTGGTTCTATGGTTTGGAGGTGTAGGGCCATATTTTTGTGGGACATCCCAGTGACTGTATTTTTTTCACAAATAACATGAGACCACCTTCTACATTTATTAGTCAGCTGTGCCTCCTCCTGTGTGTCATGCAAACTGTTTGTTATTAAACATGTGACTGTAAAAAACAACAGCAACAACAACTAAATAGTGATGGAGAGTGAGGGAGCAGTTGGCAAACAAATATTGAAGGTTCATATTAGTTGTGTAAAGATATGGCAATTGGCCTAATACTGTGCTTAAACCTAATGCTTCTTAGTTCATTGCATAGTGCCTATGGTGTTGTTTAGTGCTGTTGAGTTGATTCCGACTTATAGTGACCCTGTATAGAGTTTCTGAGGAGCAGTAGGTGGGTTTGAACTGCCAACCTCGTGGTTTTCAGTCTAGTGCTGATCCTACAGAACCACATCAACTTGCAAGTGGATATCTAAGGTACAATATTTAGTCTGTATTTTCCCAGAGCAACAGAAGTGGAGTCAGGAATAGGAGCAAGAAATGAGATGTGTGGATAATTGCCTCTAAGAATAATTGTCTCCTTTGCTCTGATATAGAACTAGATGGTGCCTGGCTATCACTATTGAACATTTTGATCAGAGATTATATAGAAGAATCCTGATCAAAAATGGGAAAATACAGAACAGAATTTTAAATTCTGAAGGAACACAGATTTGTAGGTGGTTGAATGAACTGCTGGAATTATTGCCATGAGATAATCTTCAAATATTACATTTTAAAGCAAAAATATTCCCTGAGGTCTTTTTAAAACCAAACATTAGTATAACTAGTAAAGAATGTCTGTCTTGACCATTGTGATTTTTAAGATCTATCTAAATAGGATCAAATGAACAAAAACTGGAAAGATTAGACAGGAAATTTAGGGGATAGTGAGTTTATACTATTAGGGGAGGAACAAGTCAGAAACTGAGAGGGAGAGTGGTTGCATAAAGCATGGAATGTAATCAGTGTCCGTGGATGTATGAATTGTTGAATCAGTATATATTGTGCTGTGTATAGTCTCAATAGAAACAGAAATAAAATAAGTTATTTTTTAAATGTAAAGAAAATATGTAAAATACTTTAAATTTGCTTTCTTAGTATAGGTAAACCAAACCCAAATCCACTACCATCAAGTCAATTCAGATTCATAATGAGCCAATTTAGGGTTTCCGACATTGCAAATCTTTACAGGAGCAGACAGCCTCACCCTCCTCCCATGGAGCAGCTGGTAAGTTTCAACTATTGGCCTTGCGTCCACAGTATGGGTTGTTGTTGTTGTTGTTGTTAAGTGTCATTGAGTAGGTTCCGACTCATAGCAACTCATAGTAGGGTTTTCAATGAGTGGCTGGTGAGTTTGAACCACTGACTTTGTGGTTCACATCAACGTCGAAACCAGTGCTTTATTCCACAGCACCACACCAGGACTTCATAGTATGGGTATAAGGTTATTATCTTCATTTTTTTGTCTGTTTTAAGTTACAAGATTTTAAGTGAATCAGGCAGTTTCATTGCTTATTAGGCATTGTTAAGTGCCACTAAGGAATTCAGATTCATAGCTACCCTACACAGTGTTTCTGAAGAGGCTTGTGGTTTTGCATAATCAACCCTGCATTTAGCAGTCTGGTGTTTATCCTAAAGACCCATCCACCAATGAAAATTTTACTTAAATATGATCACATTTATTAATCTATTAAGGTCATTTACTAACATCAATTGGATTATACTTTGTGAACAGAAATACAAAGTCTAGACAGACAACATACCTTTTTCATGGTTTCCTGACCAGACGTGTTGCTTCGCCTATGTGTGTATGTTTTTCATTTTTTTTCAAACCACCCATTTAACTTCATGCTATGTTCAGCTGCACTTATTTATTTATATTAAAATGATTCTCTAAGGCCAATCCCTGTTAAAGCATTATTTTTATAAAAATATTTTTAAGTGTAACATGCAACAAGTATAACTGAGCGGCATCAATATTAGTCAATAAAGTCTTAAGAATATTCTACAAATAGCTCTTTTGAACATACGCAAAATAAAGCCATTATTTAAAAATGGAAAACACTACCAAATCTTTTAAGTATTTGTTGTGGTTAAGTGCTGTCATAGCAACCCAAATCCTATGGAGTTCAATTCTATTCTGTAACACCGTAAGTGGTTACCATAAGTCAGAATCTATTCAACAGTAATTGGATTAGAAAAATAACTTCAGGATTTATGAAAGTATATATATACATATGTATATATTTATAAATACTTATTTTTCATAGAATATTTATACAGTAGTCAAAAAAGGAGACATAAACATTTCCAGAAAGACAGATTTAGAGTAGGTAACTTCAGGATATCATTAAAAGGATATTTCATACCTACTTTAATCTAGATATTCCTCCTAAATGAAAAGAAAAATTACAGTGAGGTGGTGCCCAGCGTGTGAGGAATTACTGTGGTTCATATTTTTCCCTATCTTGAATCTCTTGTGAGCAGCCTTTTCAGAGCCCCATTCACCTCTTTGTTTCTCAAGGTATAGATCAGAGGATTCAGTGAGGGAGTCACTACTGTATAGAACAGGGTGAGGAATTTACTGTAACTCTGTGTGTACTTGCTCTTGGGTTGTACGTAGACAGAAATAATAGTTCCAAAAAACAAAGTCACAACAATTATATGAGACCCACATGTTCCAAAAGCTTTCCTTCTACCTTCAGCTGATTTTATCCTCAGCACACTCCTCACAATGCAGCCATAGGAGACCAAAATAAGTCCCAGAGGTATAATCACATAGAGGACACTAGCTATGGAGAGCTCAATTTCCAGGAAGGTTGTGTCCACACAGGCAATTTTTATGAGTGCAGGTTCCTCACACATAAAATCATCCAACCTGTGGTGACTGCAGAGAGGCAATAGGCAAACAAGGGTTGTCTGAACTGTGGACTCCACAAAACCACTGATCCAGGCCAGAGATGCTAGTTGACGAAGAAGCTTGGGGTGCATGATAACGCCATAGTGGAGGGGTCGACAGATAGCATTGAAGCGGTCATAGGCCATAACAGTCAGGAGGATACACTCTGTGGCACCCAGTCCCAAAGAAATGTATAACTGGACCACACAACCAGTGTAGCTAATGGTCTTCTCAGGGCCCTTGAGGTTCCACAGCATCTGTGGAACAATGCTGGTAGTGAAACAGAGGTCCAGGAAGGAGAGATTAGAGAGGAAGAAGTACATGGGTGTGTGGAGTTTTGGGTTCAAGTATGAGACCAGTATGATGGCTGTGTTCCCCACCAATGTCAGAGTGTATATGACAGAGATGACCACAAGGAGAACCAGCTCCAACTGGGGCATATCAGAAAAGCCCAGTAAGATGAAACCTGATGGATTGCTTTCATTTGTCAGTTTCATGGCCTGTTAATTGCAAATTGCCCTTTTGGTCATTCCTACTTTATTCCTATGGAGGAGAAAATAGGATACCATAATCAGTGGAAAATAACAGACTAAAGAAAATTTAAGTATTTGTAGTCTATAAATATAGTGAGAAACAGCAGATTAATTTACACAAAAAGTATGAAATCTTGATTTATAATAGGACCTAATGCTTAAACTCATGAAACAGCAAATGCATTGTAAGAAGAATTGTAAAAATAGAATATTAGAATCATACATCAATACAGATTTGAAAAGTATACCAAACTACCTGAAGATGAAATATGAAGATTGACAATATACTTAAAGTGGAAAGATAAAGACATTGAAAATAAAACGATTGCTTCATATATAGGTACATGATAGTTAGACACACTATATTTGTTGCTATTTTTGTTAAGTGCCATCCAGTCGATTCCGACCCATAGTGACCCTGTATAGGGTTTTCTAGGAGCAGCTGGTGAGCTTAAGCCACTGACCTTGCGGTTCAAATGGCTTTGCATTCTGGCACATTAACCCACAGCGCCACACCAGGACTCCATGAGACACACTATATAACAGACAAGTTAAAAGGAATGCGGTGTGAACAAGAGTATGGAGAGGATTTAAGAAAGATGTTGAGAGAAAATAAAAATACAAATATTTTAACATCAAGAGATATGGCTATCATATATATTTCTTGCTTTCCTACAAAACAAGTAATTACTACAGGTAAGACTGACAATGTGGTAGTTGTTATATACCATGGAGTCAGTTCCTACTATTAGTAACTTCATGTACAACAGAACCAAATACTGTCAGGTCGTGTACTGTCTTCACCATCTTTGCTATGCTTGAGGCCATATTACTATCTTGTTGAAGATGTCTCTCTTTTTGCTGGCTTTCTACTAATAATGATGTCTTTCTCCGGGGGACCGGTCCCTTCTAATAAAATGTCCAAGGTACACGAGATAAAGTCTTGCTATCCTTGTTTCTAAGGGACATTGTGGCTGTCCTTCTTCCAAGACAGATGTAGTCTTACCTGTAGTAATTACTTGTTTTGTAGGAAAGCAAGAAATATATATGATAGCCATATCTCTTTATGTTAAAATATTTGTATTTTTATTTTCTCTCAACATCTGTCTTAAATCCTCTCCATACTCTTGTTCACACCACATTCCTTTTAATTTGTTTGTTCTTTATTTTAGCAGTCCATGGCATATTCAATATTTTTGCCAGTACCACAATTGCTTTGATCTTCCTAATTGAAACATTGGTCTACTGTCATTCTAACTGCTACTCACTGGAAGAATTAATTTCACAGTCTCCAATTAGCAAAATATTTCCCTC
Source organism: Chrysochloris asiatica (assembly GCF_000296735.1). NCBI lineage: Eukaryota > Metazoa > Chordata > Mammalia > Afrosoricida > Chrysochloridae > Chrysochloris > Chrysochloris asiatica. The sequence goes on along the minus strand of NW_006408731.1, from coordinate 740,878 downwards.
AATGAACCCCATGGTCCAAATTCTTTAGGAAGCTTTCATAACAACGGTATATGAATTCAGTCATCTGATATAATCCACTGACCATTCATAAAGTAAGTTGTGTAGAATTTTTAAATGTAGTTTGAAAACATTTAAAAACACACAACAAAACTTTGCTTCTAAGATTCCTAGGCCATTGAGCAGGGTCTCAGGCAATTATTGCACAGTTGAGTTTAAAGGGACTATGTGGCACATTTTCTTTGACCTCTACAGTAATAATTGTATTTTGAAATTTTGTCAAGATGAAACTATTATGTGTTCTGAGAAAGGGATAATCCTCCATCCATAGTTATAGCAACAAAACAAAGTTAACACTAATGGTCACATGGTTTAGCATTTGTTTAACCTACCAATGATTTTGGTGATAAAAATAAAACCCTCAGTGCTGTAATGCTGACATTGACTTTTGCTGGTTAAATTCCCTCTATATACTGTCTTGGTGTGGTGCTGCGGGTTAATGCGCTGGACTGCAAGGTCAATTTGAACAATAAGGTTGGCGGTTCAAGCTCACCAGCTGCTCCTTGGAAACCCTGTACAAGGTTGCTATGAGTCAGAACTGACTTGAAGGCACTTAACAACAACAATATATATAGTAAACGGAGAAAGAACTGTACTTGAAGGATTGGATTTCTAGGGAGAAAGTGAATAAATGGCTTCATTTTGCATCATGTAACTAAGATTGTCACAATTCTTTGGCACATGGATTGTTATGAAATGCTTCTCCCTTTCATGTTCTTGTTATTCGAAATAAGAGATAAAGATACTCAACTTTCCATGGCACTGTAGGATAAGTACTGGATTGCTAACCACAAG
>NW_006408731.1:725400-736426 GCF_000296735.1 Chrysochloris asiatica | reverse complement strand
TAACAGGGTCAGTATGACTCTGGGATATTTTAATTCTGTTTCATTTTGGAAGGATAATATTGTGGCTATAGAATTTTGGGTAGTCACATTATTTTATTGTTTATTTCCTTTCAGCACTTTTCATATGTCATCCCATTGTTTTCTGGCTGCCATGGATTCGGATGCATAATTGAATGTGAATCTTATTGAAAATCCCTTGAATGTGAGGACTCACTTCTCTTTCAAGATTTTCTTTTTGTCTTTTTGGTGTTGCTGTGAGTTAGGCATTGGACTACTAACTGAAACATCTGCAGTTCAATCCACTAGCCACTCAGAGGGAAAGTGACATGACTGTCTGCTCCCATAAAGATTTACACTCTAAAAAAATGGATGTAGGGCTCCTATGAATCTGAATAGACTTTTTGGCAGTGCTTTGTTTTTTTCTTTTTTTGGGGGGGGGTAAGGTGGGAAAAACGGATTTAACAGTTTAATTATAATGCGTCTTGGTGTGGATTCCTTGTGTTTATCTTTCTTGGAGTTTGTTAAGCATTTGAATGTATAGAATTGTTCTTTTTGTATCTTCTCTCATTTTTGGACTCTCCATTATGGCTATAGTGGTACACTTGATAGTGTCCCACAGGCCTCTGAGTCTTTGCTCATTCTTCTTATTCTTTAAAATTATTCTGTTTCTCAGATTGGATCATCTGCTCAAATCTGCTATTGAAATGTTCTAGGGCATTTTTCATTTTAGTCACTGTACAATCTCATTTTAAAAATTTTTGTTTGGTGAGTTTTTATTGTATCTCTGTATTGATATTTTGTATTTGTGAAGATGTCATTCTCCTAGTTTTCTTTAGCTCTTTGTCCCTGCTTTCTTTTAGCTCATTGAGAATATTTTTTGGTTGTTGTTTTTAGGTGCCGTTGAATCAACTCTGATTCATAGCAATGCTATGTGAAACAGAATGAAACACTGCCCAGTCTTGTGCCATCCATACAATTGTTATGTTTGAGCCCATTTTCACAACCACGGTATCAGTTCATCTCTCTTTTCCCCTGATGCTCCGCTTCACCAAGTTTGATGTCCTTTCCAGTGAATGGTCCCTCCTGATAACATTTCCACAGTGCATGAGATGAAATCTCACCAGCTGAGAGACTTCTAAGGAGTATTTTGGATTACATCTCTCAAGACACATTTGTTACCTCTTCTGGTAATCCATGGTGCTTTCCATATTCTTCACCAACTCCATAATTCAAATACAGCAATTCTACTCTGGTCTTCCTTAGTCATTGTGCAGCTTTCATATGCATACGAGGTGATTGAAAATACCATGGTATGGTTTAGGCACACTTTAGTTTTCAGAATGACATCTTTGTTCATTAACACTTTATTTGAGGCAGAATAGTTCAATACAACATTTTGTATTGTATTTGGTTTTCTTGACTGCTGCTTCCATGAGTATTGGTTGTGGATACAAGTAAAATAAAATCTTTGACAACATTAGTCTTTTCTCCATTTATCATGATGTTGTTTACTGGTTCACTTTTAAAGATTTTTGTTTTCTTTATGTTGAACTGTAATCCATACTTAAGACTGTATTATTTGTTCTTTATCCATAAGTGCTTCAAGACCTCTTCACTTGCAGCAAGCAAAGTTGTGTCATTTGCATGTGACAGGTTGTTAATGAGCCTTCCTCCAACCCTGATGCCATGCTCTTCTTCATATTGTTCAGCTTCTCAAGGGATACAATCTTAGCACCTTTCCTAATTTTAAACTATATAGTATCCTTTTATTCTGTTCAAATGACTGCTTCTTTGTCTATGTACTTCAGAGGGACTGTTGTTGTTGCTAACTGATTTCAAGTCTTTTCCAACTCATAGCGACCCTGCATAGGATTTCTGAGGAGCCATGAGTTTGTTGAGTTTGAGTCACCAACCTTGCAATTTAAACCAACATTGGTCAAGTGTTTAGCCTATAATGCCACACCAGGACTCTCCTGAAAACGTTAGGAACAGCAATGAAACATTGTTTGAGATAGTGCTGGAAGATGAGCCTACTCAGGTTGAAAGGTTCTCAAAATACAACTGAGGAAGAGCTGTTGCTTCAAAGTACCTTAATGATATGAGTGGAGTAAACCCTCTGGGACTTTCATTTGCTAATGAGGCAAGACTCAAAATGAGAAGAAGCAGCTACATAATTGGAGACTATTTAAGACAATTGACTTATTTTTGTTGTCTGGTAATTCTAATGTATGTGGCTCCCTCAGGGACAGTTTTTGCCAATTTCCATTAAAAAAATTTTTTTTTCTTTGCATGCTTCATACTTCGTTTTATTAAAAATCAAAACCCAAAAACTAGCTATTTTGAACATTATAATGTGTCAACTTTTGAAATCAATTTCTTTCTTCCTAGAGTTCTTGGATTTTTTTTTTTTTCTGACTTCTGGTTGTGGGTGTTTATAGGTTTTGTGACTTTTCTGAAGCATTTTTATAGTACATATTCTTTGTTGTGTGTGGTCTCTGAAATCTCTGTTACTCTAGGCTTTGGTCAGTTAATGTTTTGATAGTGATTTGAGACTTCTCTGAATATCTGAAGTTCAAAAACAAAGCAAAATAAAGAGCAAACTAGGAAAAACACTGTAGGTCTTTATAATTTGACTGAGTTGGGCACCCCATCAATGTTCAGTTATACTGTATATATTTTCCTTCTTTTATCAAGTAGCCTAGATATCAGAAATAGGTGAAGAATTAAGGTCTTCTAATGTATTTTCTTAAGGAGCTCTGGTCGTGTAGTGGTTACGAATCGGGCTGTGAACCTTAAGGTCAGTGGTTCGAAACTACTGCGGGAGAAAGATGAGGCTTTCTACTCCAGTAAAGATTTACACCCTCGGAAACCCTGTCCAGGGTCGCTATGGGTCGGAACCGACTCGACGGCACTTAACAACAACAACAACAACAATGTATTTTCTTGGAGTCCTGGTATAGTGCAGTAGGATAACCACTGGAGTGTAAACCATAAGGTTGGTAGTTCAAACCCACCTGTTGTTCCTTTGGAAACCTTATATAGGGTCACAATGAGTCAGAACTGACTCAGTGGTGCTTAACAACAACAATAACAACACAATGTATTTTCTGAGCATGCATCATACCCTGGACAAGCATGTCACTTTTTAAGTTCCCTGGTATATGTTGGTACTGTTCAGTGCCCTAATTTCTCAAAGAAATTCTCTTCCCACTTTTTCCTCCCAGACTTTTGGTGTGTTGATTTTTACTTGCAATAGATTTTGCCTTAGGCAGTCATGGATTGTTCATTTGCTTTATAGTGTGTTGAACAAACGCTGTTTGCATGGCTACTTTTCTACTGTGGAAAGTTCTAATTTGGTGAAAGAAAAGGAAGTGCATTGAAACAGTCCTTCAGGTAGTCACCAAACAGATCAAAGATAATAAACATAATTTGTTGAGATAAGGTGTGCTTGATTCCCTCTGGAACAGGGAACAGAGTCTCACACTTGGAACAAAGGATTCAGATCTTCACCAGAGTCATAGACAGGAATGGAGAAGAGAAAGTAAAAATTTCATAAAACTTTTCTACTATTTTTAAATTACTTTTTCTCTATTTATTGTTTGCTTGGTTGATGTAAACCAGAATGCTGGACTGTTTTCCAGGATTCTGAAAAAGTTGATTCTGACAGTTCTTGCTTAATTTTTCAGTGTTTAGGTGGAGGGATTGGCCATTGGAGCTCTCTCTACCATCATTTTTGCTGATATCCCTATGTAACCTCCTTATCTAATTACTGGATGTCTTGCTTGCATAGGTATTCAATCACTTAGTAAGTACTCTTTTTGGTTATTTTAAAAATTAAATATACTGTTGTAAAGTTTATTCACATATTTTAAAGCATTATTTCATTTATTCTGAGTGAGTTATAGTTTTTATTTTATGGGTATATCAATTTTATATGAGGGGCTTTGAAAAAGATCAGTGAAAAATTCCATTATTTCTTAATTCCATTTTTCATAAACTTTCTGAAGCACACTCATATCTTCATTGTACTGAAAATGGACACTTAAGTTATTTTATCTTTGAATTGCTATAATAACATATACACTTTTGATCTAATACATATACATATTAGAATGAGCAAAGAATAAAAATACTCCCACTCTTAAATTCCCACTAAAGGGATCATGATATTGCATCTCCTGTATATATTAAAGGAGCATGTAAAATTTACCATGTAATATAATCATGTAATAAAAGAAATAATATCTGTTATTTATTTGTTTTTATTATAGCACATTTACTCAACTTGATTTACCATTAATTAATTCACTTGCTTGATCATCTGTTTAAATATGGGCAATCAAATCTTAATTTACAAAAATGCTGTATGTTTTCTCATTGCTAAATTTTCACTACATATTCTGCCAAATATAAAAATTTTAAAGAAATCAACAATTTATAGTTTGTAAAAGTTCTGGTGGGAGTCTGAAGAAGACTTCAGATATTTTTGAAATGTCCTTATTATTTTTGTTTCTCCACTCTATTCAACCAGTGTGATATATGGGAGACAGAATTCAGATTAAGAAAAGTAAACTGAATGTGGAGTATATTACTTTGATATGGATATTTGCATCTTCACTCTAGGCATAAAAAAAGAGTGAAGTATTATTTTTATTCTACATTATTGTACTAGTGGTCCTAGCCATCTGAGGCAAGTAAAGTAAAAGAAAAACCCCAAACTAAATCCAGACCAAACAAACAAACAAGACAACAATAGCAAGAACAACAAAAAGTCATAAAGATTAAGAAAACGAAAAGGTGTAGATAACCCATTGTTGTTGTTTAGAGCCATCCAGTTGGTTCTAACTCACAGAGACCCTGTGTAGAGTTTCAGAGGAATGGCTGGTGAGTTTGAACTGCTGACTGTGCGGTTCATACTGACCTCGAGGTCTGTTGCGTTACTCCATAGTGTCACATCAAGACTCCAGATAACACATTGGGTATGTAGAAAATTCAAAATATTTTACAAAATAGTAGAATTGAGGTGTAAAAAACCAATATGAGACAGTACATCCTTTATAACTCTATTTTTATGATATTCAAAAACAGACAAAAGTAAGTGATAAGTAATCAGCCTGGGGATTAGAGTGGTGATAGTGATGACTGGAAGAGGACATGAATATTATTAAAGTTTTGTTTTCTCATCTGAGTACTGGTCAAACAAATTTATTCACTTTATAGAAGTGTTCAGGCTGAACACTTGTAAATTATTTGTTATTAAATGTCTTATAATTTAGTAAAATATACATTTTAAAAAGATTATTTTGATATTCTTGTTTCAGAGATTGGAAAGTCCTCTCTCAAATTGAACAGGACAACTCCAAACAATTTTTCAATCACTAGATTTGTCTGTGATTCTTTTCCCCCCCCCTTTACTGTTAAATATATAATTCTTCTACTTTTTGAATCATTAAACAAAATGTTTCCTCTATTTAGGAGATTGGGCCAGATTTTTATCCCTTTTTGGTTTGTGCAGTAATCTGGCTAAATATTAATCAATTGAATAAGGATTCTTATTTTATGTTTCATATGGTCATGTGTTTATTTTATATGTTTCTTTTTATTACTATCTCTTATACTAGCTCCTATACACCAATATAATGGAGTCCTAGTGTGGCCCTGTGGGTTAATGTGCTGGACTGCTAAGTCAGTTTGAATTGCAAGATCGGGCAGTTCAAGCTCACCAACTGCTCCCTGAAAATCCTATACAGGATAGCTACAGGTTGGATCTAACTCGACAGCACTTGATAACAATGTACATCAACATATAATATATATTTCAGTTTTTGTATATATTATTCATGATGAACTGGGCCCAGTTTCAGGATCCTATTGAAACAATAAGTGGGAGAAGGGTTTCTTGAATCTTCCTCAGCTTGATCCCCAACCCCAGAAATTTCATTATTGCTCTCCATGAAGTCCATGTTCTTTTCGTGCTTATAGCTAGTGATTTACAAATGATATCAATATTGAGTTGCCCTTTACATCCTTAAATGTGTGTTTCTATGATACAGTTTCTCAAAGCCACCATTCTATTTACAAAAAACGTTACTCAGTAAAATGTTTTGTGACCAAATGATTTGTAGATATGCTGGAAGAAATGAAATATAAGCAAGGATTGCTTTTACTGTACTTTGTAAATTAGAAGCCACATGTGAAAATTTATCCTATTGACTTACTTTGATTTGTGACCTATGTGTATGTCATTTTATGAGGTCTTGATAACTATGCCCTGATTATATGGCAATTATTTAAATAAGGTGTTGATAGTGGTAATTCTGTGAAAATCATGTTTCTAGGTGTATAACTTATAGAGGTGAGAACTTTCCCAAGAGTTCATTATAACATTTAAATGGAGATGCTGAAATCCTCATAGTTAGAATGTTTAAATGTATAGAAACAGTTCTTTTCATACAAGTTCCCCTGGAAACCTTTACTCTTGGTCACTTCTGTGCTTGGTATTAATTGCTCTATTGGGAATAAAGGAACCCCAAGGTCTCATTCTGGGTCTAATATTATTTCTTGCTATAGTTACAAACTGCAGCATTTTCTGGCTCCTGAAATAAGCACTTTCATCCCAAACTTGGCCTTGGATTCAGAAATTCATGTTCAGAATCTCTGGTTTTGGAAATTGTGAGAACCATCTTCTGGTCTTGGAAAACTAAACAGAAGAGTGAAGAGGCAAAATTTTCAGAGGTGAAGAGGGCCATATCATTTCTCTTGCCCATCTGCATATATTACAAATTATCTATAGACAGAAAACATAATAATTTTTTTCTTCAACTCAGCATGTTAGCCTTCCTGACACACCATAACCAATAATTTGACTAGTATTTGTACTTAGCTTCTCTGAAGTATTTTATTTTGGAATAACAAACTAACTTGACTCTTACTCTTTTTAGAAGGGTATTGTAGATGTGATAAACCATTTGTATAGCATCTTTAATTCTAAGAGTGTACGCTCAGTGCTGGGAAATTTTTGGGAAAGCAAAAAGCAGTTTCCATACATTTTTGAGAACTTCACATCTTTAGTTTTCATTCAATTTTCCAATTAGATAGCTTGTTAAAATGCTGAAAATACTAATCCTTTGTAATACAGTCACAATTTTGGAAGCATATGTTACAGAAGCAGATTGTTTATGTTTTTATTTGTGTTCCATGTATGTATGTTTATTTGATCTTTCTATCTTTTCCATAATTGTAGAGTATTTGAAATATTCCATACTTAATAAAATACACAAAGTTTAAAATGTGGGTTGTAGTAAATTGTGATGATCCTGTATTTTATTTTCCTTAAGACAGGTGAATTAGGAACCCTGGTAGCACAGTGGTTAAGCTCTCAGCTGCTATTTCACAGGTAGTTGGTTCAAATCCATCAGCTACTCTGCAGGAGAGAAATGTGACAGTCTGCTTCTATAACACTGACAGACTTGAAAACTCTTATTGGGCAGTTATGCTCTGGCCTATAGGATTGTTATGAGTAAGACCATGGGTTCAGATAGATTTGGGTTAAGGACAAGTGAAAGAATGGAGCCAGGTTAAGATAAACAAATGTGAACATAATAACTATATTAAAAGAAAGGCTTGGGAAGCTAGGTATATCTGTTTATTAGTACTCACCTTTTAGAAACTCCCTAATATTTCTAAGAAGCATGTTTCACAAGCAATACATTTTATAGAACTTATCTGATATGATTGATGTGTGTCCTTTAGAATAGATCATTGTTTTTTTAATGAACACTATTATAGGTATAGATATGTTATATTGATTTATGTATAATGTATGTTATAAATGTAAGTTTTTGCTAGATAAGAAAGGAAAAATAGAGAGAAAAGCTGTTTAATAGAAAGAAGAAAGATACTAGTTTATTCAAAAGGTACTTATGTGGTTCCTTCTGTGTTCCAAATATAGGCTGTAGCTGAGGATAATAAGAAAGATACTTAAGAGAAATGTATTTGCCCATTAAGAGTTTACTTTCCATTTGAGGCTGCATGACCTGCTCAATGAAATGCAAATTGACACATTATTGCAAAGATCAGGATTACAGAAGAGGAGTATTTTGTAGAGAGTGGATTTGAATTATTGGAAGATGTTGGTGGAGAGATAAATTTTAACAGGTCAGTAGAATTTATTCTACAGGTTCCCGGGTAGTGCAAATTGTTTTCTGCCTAAACATTTGAAATTTAAAGTGGTGATTCAAAATAAAGGCATGACAATCTGTTTCTGTAAAGATTGCTGTTGTGTGTCACTGAGTCAATTCCAATTGATAGTGACCCCATAGAATGGAGTAGAATGGTCGGCAAGGAATGCAATCTTTACAATAGCAGATTGCCAGGTCTTTTCTTCTGTGTAGCAGCTGATGGGTTCAAAGAACTAACTTTCGGTTAACAACCAAGTGTGTAACTATTGTCCCATCAAACATCCTTTCATAAACATTACTTAAGAAAACCCTTTGGAGGAATTCTACTTTGTAACACTTGGGGTCACAATGAGTCAGGATAAACCAGATGACACTGTGTGTGTGTGTGTGTTTTAAGAATTTGTTAAGAATAAAGGAAATGGAATAGTTACAGCAAAGAGGAGAAATAGGAATGGCAAGGGATTTTAATCAGAAATTGGAACTTCACATAAGTAGACTAGTAAGAGATTTATTTACTAGAATAAATTATACATGTTGGGAAATGATTCTGAAAACCCAAATGGGAACAAAAAAATGTGCAGAGCTGAGGTTTGTGAATTTCATATTTTAAGAAATGAAAATTAGATTTTGATGAACATCCGTTTTTGTTTTTGTTTTTTTTTTTTTAAATTTCATCAGTCATGTATAGAAAGGGGATGAGCAATACAAAGTAAAAGATAAGAGACCACCTAAAATTATTTGCCATCTAGGATGATATATTCTTTTTAAAAAAATTAAATAGCTTACTAATAAATTGTTAGCATGCATAAAAGATACAAACATGTCATTTTCAGGTTCAAGTATAAGTTTGGATAGTTATGAGAGAATGGATAAAAAGTCATAGAAAATTGTAAAGAGAGGAATTTTTTTGTTCCGGAGAATAATGAGGGTCACCAGTGATAACATCCTGGGTCTATCCAAGTGGATGACCAGAAAGAAGGTACATGAAAAAGAGTCAAATAGCAGGACTGAACCACATTTAACATTTCTTATCCATTTTGACTTTTAGGAATCATGCATTTAAAGATATGTGAATCTATTGCCTTCTCTACAAAAGGTTTGTTTTTTCAGATTTATGTTTCCTACTCTGTAAAGAACACCCAATTGGTCCAGAAATAAACCCATCACCAACTTTTCCTTCGGACCCATTACATCTAGTCCATCATCATGTTCTGTTAATTCTAACTCTTAAATATCTCTAAAGTCTAAGAATATCAATCTTCCCTTCCAACACCTAGCCATCTATTTCTTTGAACATTACAACAGCTTTCTGACTAGTTTCTATGCATCAACCTGCCTTGCACCATTAAGCCTTAGCATGCTATTTCATTTGCTTAAAATAATCTCTCCTTACTTTAAGCCTCACTGTATTCACTGGTTCACTTCTATTCATATTTCAGTTCTCTGCTCAGTAAACAGGAGTCCTGGTGTGGCACTGTAGGATAAGCACTGGAGTTCTAGCCACAAGGTTGGCAGTTCAGACCCTCCAGTCACTCTTTAGAAACCCTATACAGGGTTTCTATACAGGATCAGTATGAGTCAAAACTGATTTGATGGAATTTAACAGCAGTAACTTGGTAAACACGACTTTCTAAGAAATACTGTCTTATTGCCATCAGCAAAATGAACTACATATTTTTGTGTGTGTGTTAAGTTTCTAAATTTTTCTTTATCTTCATTCTGCCCAAGCTCCCTCTGTAAAAGGTCAGCAATAACCTATGTCATGGGAGTATTACTAAATTAAATTAGCAATGGTTTTTAAGCCTATCAAATTGATTTGTTATTCTGTTAACATATAATATTAAATTACATATAAGGGAAAATACAGATTACGTCTCAAACAAAGTTTAAATGTCAGCTATCAAAGAATAAAATTTTGAAAAGCTTTACCTACTTAAGGTAACATAAAAATAAAACAACTGTTCATTTTTACATTATAAGAGAAATGTCAGAGAAAAGCTATTTAATATGTTGACTGTTATTTATTAAGTAGTTAAAACAACCTGATAATTATGGATTTCATATTCCATCTTATCATGATATTGAGATATACACATGTCAGAAATAATAGTATGTTTTTTTAAAATGTATTCCTTATTTGCTAATTTTACTACTGACCCCTGATACCTGCTGCAATCAAGTTGATTTCAATTCAGAGACCCTATGAGGCAGAGTAGAACTGCTCTCTATATAAAGATGTCCTTGCTTAGACAACACCTCCCTTGTTTTATCTTGCTTTCAATTTTACAAGAAGCAGTTGAGAAAAAAGGAGATAGATTTGCATAAAAAGTAAACAATTCATAAATGAATTATTAATAGAAACAGTATTGCTTTGTTTTGTTTACACTATGTCAGTGTATCCTTTAGCAGTCCTCTAAATAAATTCTTCATACTTTTATTTTCCTCCCGGAGTCAGACATGTTTCTCTTTTCTCTTTCTCTCTCTCTCCATACACACCCTCAATCCTTACTTTCAGGGTCTATTTCTCTCAAGTACATTTCTAATTTTATTTACCTCCCACTACCAAACATTATGCAGCTCTGGTAGTGCAGTGGTTACGAATCGGGCTGCGAACCTCAAGGTTAGCAGTTTGAAACTACCAGCTGCTCCGCGGGAGAAAGATGAGGCTTTCTGCTCCCATAAAGATTTACAGCCTCGGAAACCCTGTTCAGGGTCGCTATGGGTTGGAACCGACTCGACAGCACTTAACAACAACAACAACCAAACATCATGAATTGTCGTAGCTCTAGAGGATAAGCACTGGACTTTGAACCACAAGGTAGGTGATTTGAGCCCATCAGCCAATC
>NW_006408731.1:723353-725300 GCF_000296735.1 Chrysochloris asiatica | reverse complement strand
TTATATATGAGAAGTAGCTTCTGTTCAGTGCAAAAGAAAACTAGCTCTGGATTTCCTTCCTATTTTTTTCCACCCTCCATCACACTAGAAAGAAAGGTTACCTTCTAGGAAGAATGACAACCCAGGAATAGAGAATGTTGGAGGTTTTGATGAAGACTCAACTCTGGCCACAATTCCAGGACAGGCAGTAGGGGAACCAGGTGTGCGTGACCTGCTAGTCACTTTCCCCTGCAATCTCTTTACTCAAACTATTTTCAGGTGGCTGGTGTTTACCTTATTTACTCAACACATGTCTCTGGAGCTCTCTTTCCCTACATCTTCCCATTGCTGTGTTGGAGAGGGAGACTGGTCTCTAGAGAAAGGATAACCTCTGAGGCTAGCACTTTCATTTCTACTGGAGGGCAGTCAGTTAGATACTATCTTCTAAACACACTCATGTGGGGACATGCATGCATGCATTTGTGCTATAAATGTGTCCCTAATGATAGCATAATGGAAATTTCAGAAGTGAGAATATCCTTTATTTCTACTCATAATAAACTTGCAAAACCAGTTAAGGTCCTTCACCCATTTTCTATCACATATGCTATTAAAATTGTCAGTACTATTGATAGGTTCTTTATAGATTTATTTTAAAATGATTTTATCTTAAAGTTTCTTGTTATCAAACATTTACATGATGTACTTATGTTTACAGGCATGCACATACCTGTGTGAGAAAAACACCATTAATGTTCTAAGATAAAACACAGTCAATATTCTAAGATAGAACAGAGAAAAACACCATTAATGTTCTAAGATAAAACACAGTCAATATTCTAAGATAGAACACAGTCAATGTTCTAAGATAGAACACAGTCAACATTCTAAGAGCACAGTCAACCTTTTAAGATAGAACACAGGAAACCTTCTAAGATAGAATACAGTCAGCGTTCTAAGATAGAACACAGTGAATGTTCTAAGATAGAACACAGTCAACCTTCTAAGATAGAACACAGTCAAACTTCTAAAACAGAACACAGTCAGCGTTCTAAGATAGAACACAGTCAACCTTCTAAGACAGAACACAGTCAACCTTCTAAGACAGAACACAGTCAGCGTTCTAAGATAGAATACAGTCAGCATTCTAAGATAGAACACAGTCAATGTTCTAAGATAGAACACAGTCAACCTTCTAAGACAGAACACAGTCAACCTTCTAAGATAGAACACAGTCAGTGTTCTAAGAACTGATCTGTGGTCTCCTCGGTAACAAGAAATAAGGGAAGGTAGTGCACTCTGATATCCAGTATGAAATTTGTTGTTGTTGTTGTTAAGTGCTGTTGAGTCAGTTCTGACCCATAGCAACCCTGTATAGGGTTTCTGAGGAGCAGATGGTGAAGTTGAACCACTGAGAATTGCAAATTCATTACATTTTTATCAGAAATGTTCAAAGTAAATCATATCACAAAGTAAGCATAGTCTACACACAACATTACTATCACATCAAAAAGAATAGACAATGATTTCTGTAATAGTCTCCAATGCTGATGTTGCACATCCCAAGTTTTGTGCAAAATGATCCACTGGGAAGCAGGCAGGACATCCTAGAAATTTTATGTACAGTTATTTTGAAGATTTTATAGGTTTTCTTTCAGTTTCTATTTTACAAACCATATAAATATATTTATATTGTTGTTGAATGCCATTAAGTTTGTTCCAACTCATGATAACCCTGTATAGGGTTTCTATCCAAGAAGTGACTGGTGAGCTTGAACTGCTCACCTTGCAGTTCAAATGATTTTGCAGTCCAACACATTAACCAACAATACCACACCAGGACTCTAACTTATATGAATTTATACAAATATATGTATATTTTTGTTGTTGTTGCTAAGTGCTATAGAGTCAGTTCCAACCCATAGCGACCTTGTATAGGGTTTCCAAGGAGTGAGTGCCTCCTGTGCC
>NW_006408731.1:711292-717987 GCF_000296735.1 Chrysochloris asiatica | reverse complement strand
AAAAAAAAAATGTTTACAGCCTCAGAAATCCTACACAGGGTTGATAGGAGTCATAACCAACTTGATAGTACTTAACAACACCAAACATCAACTCCAGGACAAGGGGTTTGGTTTTGGGTTTTGGACTCAATGCATGTATATTTATACCTGTTTCTCTCCTTTGCATGAGTAGAGTGATGAAGATGAGTAATGAGACTTTGGGAGGTGATTTCATACTGGTGGGCTTCTCGGACCAGCCACAGCTTGAGAAGATTCTCTTCGTGGTTGTGCTGATCTCCTACCTCCTGACACTGGTGGGCAACACAGCCATCATCTTAGTCTCCAGTCTGGATCCCATGCTCCATACACCCATGTATTACTTTCTTACCAATCTTTCCTTTGTTGATCTCTGTTTTACCACCAGCATTGTGCCCCAACTTCTGTGGAACCTCCATGGGCCAGATAAGACAATTACTCCTATAGGTTGTGCTATTCAACTCTATGTGTCTCTGGCACTGGGATCCACTGAGTGCGTTCTCTTAGCTGTCATGGCATACGACCGCTATGCTGCCGTGTGCCGACCACTTCATTATGTCACTGTTATGCACCCACGACTTTGTCAGTCACTTGCAGGAGTGGCATGGTTGAGTGGAGTGGGCAACACCCTGATTCAGGGCACCATCACCCTTCGACTGCCCCTTTGTGGGAACCGGAAGATTTACCACTTCATCTGTGAAGTACCTGCCATGATCAAGTTGGCTTGTGTAGACATTCATGCCAATGAGGTCCAGCTCTTCATGGCTTCCTTGGTACTGCTCCTCCTGCCCCTGGCCCTAATCTTGGTCTCATATGGATACATTGCCCAAGCAGTGATGAGGATCAGATCAGTCCAAGCCTGGCGTAAAGCCCTTGGGACTTGTGGGTCCCACCTGTTGGTAGTGTCTCTTTTCTATGGGACCATAACGGCTGTCTATATTCAGCCTAATAGCTCCTATGCCCACAGTCAGGGGAAGTTTATAACCCTGTTGTATACGGTAGTAACTCCCACCCTAAATCCTCTCATTTACACTCTGAGAAACAAAGATGTAAAGGGAGCTTTGAAGAGGCTGGTGGGAAAATATTAGAATATAAGAAAATGAGAAGTTATGATGAGAGATGCAGACATAGTTTAACTAAGGTAAGAGTGCTGAAAGACACTGAAAGTCTGAAACAAAATTCTCAAGACTCTGAAGAATTCATGAGCAACTGAAACACTTTCTTTGATCCTCTTACTTAAAATACAATACTTAGTATACCAAGTTCAGAATGATATCTTTTTATATGCCAGTCAGTTTTCTTAACTAATAAAGGACAAACAAGAATTCCTCTTCCCAGAATCTCTGCCGGTAATTTTCTTCCCTTTCCACTGTTTCTTTTGTATAAATCCTGGCTTTCTTTGCTTTATTAGATGAAATCAGTCTGTTAATTTATTTCCCTTTTATAAAAGCAAAAATCTTGTTACCATCAGGTTGATTCTGACTCATGGTGATCTCATGTGTTACAGAATAGACCTGCTCCATAGGGTTCTCTTGCCTGTTAAGTTATCTGGTGTGGTGCTGTAGGACCAATACTGGACTGTGAACCATAAGGTTGGCAGTTTAAACCCATCAGTAGCTCCTCTGAAAGACTACACAGGATTGTTATGAGTTGGAAATGACTCGACAGCACTTAACAACTACAAGTTACAGAAGCAAATCACTAGGCCTTTTTCCTGTGGCGAAACTATGCGGGTTCATACTGCTAATCTTTGGGTTAATATTTGGTTATAAACCATTTGCATTACCCAGGGACCTTTTCATAAAAGTAATCAGTTTACTGATAATTAGCTAGATGTGTTTGAGTTATTCTTTTAAAGTGTATTCATAAAGACACAGAAATAATTCACATTTTGATTCAGCCCTTGGACCAAGAGAAACATGTAGTCTGAACTGTCATGTCATCTGAGTAGGATTCTGGGTGAACCTCCTTTAGTTAATCTGGTAAATTTTGTAGTTGACCTTTTATTATTCTTGCATTCTATGTCTGGTTCTTTGCTAAGTTAGCTTTTGATTGTGGTTTTGATTGTATAACTGATTGTGTCCATACAGCTGTTGGGGGTTTTGAATTTTGATTTTTGCAATTTGGTGATTGAGTGATTTTATCCCATAGTGAGCACAGGAATTTACATTTTGCCAGATGAAAACTGAAAGGGTATTTGAAATGAATTTATTTGGGGTTTGTGCATGTATATGTACGTGCTTGCTTGCTTAAGGATTCTAGCATTTCTGGCAATTACATTTCCTGGCACATAAGATGCAGGTTAAGAGGTTTTCAGTATTTTACCTTTGTGATTTTTATGGAACCCTCTATGTGCATTTTATGTTTGCACCCAAGATGAGTGTGCCCAACTCTAAAGATCAAAGCTCTGTTCCTCCTTGCAACACCCTGATTTTAAAAATATTAATCCGTTATGGGTTCAATTGGTATCAGTATCTGTAAAAATAAAGTTCATATGCCAAAGATGATCTTAATATGCCATAATTGCCACAAGTATTTTTGGCTTTAATAAACTTGTATTCTTTAAGGGGAAGCTTAAAACGGAAGGTACCTGAGTCTTCAGCTACCATGCTCAGCCTTCTTTGATCAATTTGCCAAAACTTCTACATGACTAAATAATTTGATATCAATGTTCCTTCAGGGTTCTTTGAATTGGCTAAGTAAGTGAACTCAGAAAAACTTACATCAATGGAAACTGGGATGACTGAATCAGGAAAAGGAGGACTTCCTATCGCTATATAAATGAAGGTTTTCTATTTCCAAGGCTTAAGCAAGTCAATCCTTTAAAGAAAAACTTCTGAAAAATATGTCCTAAGTTAAAAGGCCTTGTTGTTGTTGTTGTTAAGTACCATGGAGTCAGTTCTGAGTCATAGCAACCCTGTACAGGGTTCCCAAGGCTGTAAATCTTTACGGGAGCAGAAAGCCTCATCTTTCTCCTGTGGAACGGCTAGTAGTTTCTAACTGCCAACCTTGAGGTTAGCAGCCTGATTTGTAACCACGATGAAGAAAAATCGAATGTTCTGCCAATTTCAAAAGGAAATAAAAAAACTACTCATATTCTCGTTAATAATACCTATGGAGAAATCTAAATATTTTGTTGCTTTTACTTGATAAAAATATTTCTGTTTCTGTCTTAAATCACATTCTACTAAGTTCAGCTTATGTAGTTTATATATAAGCTAATCAAAATTTCCATTTTTATAAATTATAATTTTTTTTTTTAGCCAACCAGTATTCCTTGACTCTTGGAAGATGTCTAGGCTCTTCTTCCCACATACCTCTGGGGGGATTCAAATTGCTAATGTTCTAGTTAGTAGCTGAGTGCTTAATTGTTTGTATTACCTAGAAACTCCTGACTTTATAAACAGGCAGATCATTAAGGGATAATTTCCCTTAAAATTTAGTGTATTGCTGATTGATTTATAAAGATCAATAAGTGCATGTTGTTGTTGTTGTTAGGTGCTATCGAGTCGGTACCGACCCATAGCGACCTTATGCACAGCAAAACGAAACACTGCCTGATCCTGGGCCAACCTCACTAACTGTTGCCACGCTTGAGTCCATCAATGCTGCCATTTGGCCTATCCATCTCATTAGGGGGTCTTCCTCTTTTTCTCTGACCCTCTACTTTACCAAACATGATATCCTTTTCCAGTGACTGGTCCCATATTAGATGAGTGAATTTGTGTGGTCTTGTAATAAAAACATTGAAAAGCACATGGACCATTGGCACCAACAGGAGTGGGAAAAGAGTGAGAAAGATAACTTGAGAATCTGGAACTCTGAATTTGATTCTTTCAGCGAACATTTATAAAGACTATAACTGTAAGTGTGCTGCTGTAGGATCAGCACTGGGCTGTGAACCATAAGGTTGACAGATCAAACCCATCAAGCTGCTCCTCGGAAACCCTATATAGGGTTGCTATGCGTTGGAACAGGCTCGATGGCACTTAACAACAACAAAACATGGGCGTACAATATAGTTGGAAAAATCTTGTGACCTGATATCAGATGTAGTAAACAGAAGAAGGCAGGGTTCATTCAGTTATGTTAAGATTAGACAACAATTGACCTTTTATTTTTCTCCTCCTCTTCTCATTTGTGTCGTTTGGTTTTTCCAGAATCGAAGGGTATCTCTACAAGCATATAAAATGACTGTTCAGAATAAAACTTATCTTTCAATTTCATAGAGCTTTGATTGGCTTTAGCATTATCTGTTGTCTATTATGGATGTAACGGAGCCTTGGTAGCATAGTGGGTTACATGTTGAACTGCTAACCACAAGTTCAGCAGTACCAGCCGCTCCACAAGAGAAAGAGGCGGCTTTCTGCTCTTGTAAAGTTTTACAGACTCAGAAGCTCTATACAGGGTCACGATGAGTCAGAACCAACTCTAAAGTACACCACCACCATCACCACCACCGTTACTGTTGTTAAATGTTGTCGAGTCGGTTCCGACTCTTAGTGACCCTGTATAGGGTTTCCAAGGAACAGCTGGTGAGTTTGAAGCACCGACCTTGCGGTTTCAATTGAAATTGCAGTCAAGTGCTAATTATAGAGAGCCACACCAGGACTCCGTTATGTATCCAAATTCACAGCAATCATATTATCTTCAATGTCTATGTCTTTACAAAGTATGTCTTTTGTTGGAGTATGCATTTTATTTTTCACATAGTTTGGTGTGTGTCTCAAATTTGTTCTGGTGTATGATTCTGATGTTTACTGTATTATTATATGTATTATTTTTTCAAAGCATTTGACATTTTTGTGACTTCACATATTTGTCTCTCTGAATAACAAATCAATCTATCATACTTTTTGTATTATTTTATCTGTTTATTTTGTATATATTTGCAGTCTCCAAATGCTCAAGTCTTAATTGGGTTGTTACTATTCCATTGCTATCCTATTTTCTCCACAGGAATAAACTAAGAATGACCAAGAAAGGGGATTCATTATTAAAAAACCATGAAAGGGACAAATGTTAGCAACCCAGCAGGTTTCATCTTACTGGGCTTTTCTGATATGCCCCAGTTGGAGCTGGTTCTCCTTGTGGTCATCTCTGTCATATACACTCTGACATTGATGGGGAACACAGCCATCATACTGGTCTCATATTTGAACCCCAAACTCCACACTCCCATGTACTTCTTCCTCTCTAATCTCTCCTTCCTGGACCTCTGTTTCACTACCAGCATTGTTCCTCAGATGCTGTGGAGCATCAAGGGCCCTGAGAAGACCATTAGCTACACTGGTTGCATGATCCAGTTATACATTGCTTTGGGACTGGGATCCACAGAGTGTATCCTCCTGACTATTATGGCCTATGACCATTTCAATGCTATCTTTTGACCCCTCCACTATGGCATTATCATGCACCCCAAGTTCCTCCATCAACTAGCATCTGTGGCCTGGATCAGTGGTTTTGTGGAGTCCACAGTTCAGACAACCTTTGTTTTCCAATTACCTCTCTGCAGTTACCACTGGGTGGATGATTTTATGTGTGAGGAACCTGCGCTCATAAAAATTGTCTATGTGGACACAACCTTCCTGGAAATTGAGCTCTCCATAGCTAGTGTCCTCTATGTGATTATACCTCTGGGACTTATTTTGGTCTCCTATGGCTACATTGTGAGGGGTGTGCTGAGGATAAGGTCAGCTGAAGGCAGAAGGAAAACAGTTGGGACTCGTGGGTCTCACATGCACTCTGTGGTATATAAACTCAACCCAAATACTCCAAGACAACAGTTCGTTGGGATTGCAGTTTCTGTCTATGTACAACCCAAAAGCAAATACACATAAAATCGTAGTAAATTCCTCACCCTGTTCTATACTGTAGTGACTCCCTCACTGAATCCTCTGATCTATACCTTGAGAAACAAAGATGCTGCTGACAAGAGACTCTAGCTAGGGAGAAATGTGAACTATACTAATTCCTCAGATGCTGGGAACCTTCAAGCATCACCTCACTATGATTTCTCCTTTCATTTAGGAGGAGGAGCTCATTATATCACTTAAATAAAAGTAGATGTGAAATATTCTTTTAATAACATGCTTAAGTTACCTATTCTAAATCTTGTTTATCTGCCTTTTCTGGAAATGTTGTAAGTCTCTCTTTTGCCTACTTTAAAATAGTCTATGAAAAAACAATCAATGAGTACGTGTTTGTGTTTACTTTAATAACTGTAGTTAGCAGTTCGTGCTTATCCTACAGTGCTTGCAGGAAATTTGTCTCTTCAGCGTCTTATATTGAAACCAATAGAAATGTTGATAATATTTGGTACATAATTATTCTGAACATTTGTAAAACAAGACCAATATATTTAAATTCAAAACTTGACTTGGCTCCGCCCCCATGATCCATAGTAGGGAGGTGACGCCTTCTGTAAATCTGATCTCTATCTTGAGCAGCTCTCCATCCTCCTCCTCCACCTCCTCCTCTGTATGATTTGCTATAGTAGTCCTGATCATATCCACGATATATCGTCTGTCATAGTAATCACCATGGCGTGAGCTGCCATAGGTAGGTCTTCCCATATAAATTCCGGGTGTTGGAGTATGTGGTCTTTTTGTTATGGAGAAATCAACTCTGATCTTACGACTATCAAGCTCCATTCCATTGGCATGTTCTTTAGCTTCCTT
>NW_006408731.1:709289-710367 GCF_000296735.1 Chrysochloris asiatica | reverse complement strand
AGAAAGCTTCATCTTTCTCCCACGGAACAGCTGGTAGTTTCGAACTGCTGACCTTAAGGTTTGCAGCCCGATTCGTAACCACTATGCTACCAGAGCTCCCTACACACGCACATTAGAGAAGAAAATCATGGCTTTGTGAGAAGGACGTTAAGGTAACTTAGGTATTGTCTAAGAAGAGCTTGTATTTCTCTGTTCACAAAATATAGTTAATAAATTTGCCACTAGGAGATTAATAAATGGCGGCACAAGTGAATTAAATTTTTATTCATGGATTTGTTGTTGTTGTTAGGTACCGATGAGTGAGTTCCAATGCTGTTTGGTCCTGGGCAATCCTCCCAATTGCTGTTAAATTTGAGCCCACTGCTGCTGCCACTGTGTCAATTCATCTCCTTGAGGGTCTTCCTCTTTTTCACTCACCCTTCACAGTACCAACCAAGATGTCCTTACCCAGGAACTGGTACCTCCTAATATGTCTAAAGTATGATACAAAGTCTCACCCTTCTGACTTACAAGGAACATTTTGTCTGTACTTTTTCAAACATGTTTGTTTGTTCTTTTGGCTGCCCTTGGTACTTTCAGCATTCTTCTCCATCACTGAAATTCAAATGCATTCATTTTTCTATGGTCTTCATGTTCATTGCCCAACTTTCACATGCATAGGTGGTAATTGAAAATACAATGCCTTGGGCCAGGCCTGCATTAGTCCTCAAAGTGACATTTTTGCTCTTTAACACATTGAAGAGGCCTTGTGCAGCAAACTTGCCTAATGTTGTATATTGTTTTATTTCTTGACTGCTGCTTCCATGTGTGCTGATATTCAAGCAAAATGAAGTCTTTAACAACTTCAGGTTTTTTCTCCATTTATTATGATGTTATTTATTGGTCCAGTGTGAGGATTTTTGTTTTCTTTAGATTGAGGTGCAGTACATACTGAAGGCTGCAGTCTTTGTCATCAATAAATATGCTATGTGCACTTCCAGCAAGCAAGATTGTATCATCTGATTATCGCAGATTGTTAATGCAAGATTGTATCATCTGATTATCGCAGATTGTTAATGCAAGATTGTATCATCTGATT
>NW_006408731.1:705562-707699 GCF_000296735.1 Chrysochloris asiatica | reverse complement strand
GAAGGCATGCAGTAAAGATTGCAGTGCATTACAAGATGGAGGGCATGCAGTAAAGATTGCAGGGCAGTGAGTTGCTGCCTGCAGAGGCCACGATGCCTGTAGTCCCAAGCCTGCCCACCAGTGATGTATCCACCCTGGTTTCTGGGTGCCTCACTGTCCCCCTCCTTCTGTCTGTCTGTGTATATCTTTACCGCTGCCAGGTATCTCCTCCTCGTGAACCGAACCCCTATGTTGAGGCAAGTCCCCGGCAATCCACCTTCTTGGGTTATTTTTGCAGCATACAGATTGAATAAGTATGATGAAAGGAAACACCCTGAAACACACATTTCCTGATTTTAAACCACACAGTACCTCCTTGCTCTGTTTGAATGCCTTCCTCTTGGTCTCTGCACAGGTTGCTCATGAGCACAATTAAGTGTACTAGAATTTCCATTCTGCGCAACGTTATTAATAGTTTGTTACGATCGACATAGTCAAATGCCTTTACATAGTCAATAAAACACAAGTAAATATATTTTTAGTATTCTCTGCTTTCAACCAAGATCCATTTGATATTAACAACGTTATCCCGCATTCCATGTCATTTTCTTTACCGAGCTTGAATTTGCGGCAGCTCCCTGTGGATTTTGCTGCTGAAAATATTTTTTATTTATCTTTAGCAAAATTTTACTTGCTTGTACTATTAATGATATTGTTCCATAATCTCCAAATTCTGTTGGGTCACTTTTCTTTGGAATAGGCAAGATATGGATCTCATGCATTTTGTTGTCCAGGTTTCTGTCTTCTAAATTTCTGCACATGGACGAGTGAGTACTGCATCAATTTCTTACATAATAAAGAAACATCTCATACCAGTCTAAAAGCTCTAAACTCAATGTCTGCTAGTTTGACTGCTATCCAAACCTGATGACAATTCTCATCATTAAAGTCTACTATGACTAAGGTTTAATTTCTAAATATTTTGTGTCAGTAGCATCTCATTCTGTGCACAAGTTCTAACAAAAGTGTTCAAAATTGCTAAAGTTAAAGAGCTAATATTCATATGAATATGTTTTAGGGTTTATTCATGATTTCTACAGGCTATAAATCTATGCATATAAGTGGGTTTTCTGTCCTCCTCAGATATGTTGATTATAAATTCTAAAACAAAGTAATGACTGCTTATTGATGTCCATCCAACTTTCAAAGAAAATTATGTTATTAATCAAATTTATGTACTAGCCACTAAAGTCAGTGATAAGAATATTGAAGAATTCTATCAACTTATTCAGTCTGAAATTGATAATATATGCAATCAAGATGCATTGATATTTACTAGTCATTAGAATGTGAAATTTGGAAACAAAGAGGAGAGATTGGTAGTTGGAAAATATAGCCTTGGTGATAAAAATGATGCTGGAGATTGTTTGATAAAATTTTGAAAGACCAATTACTTAATCTTGCAAATAATTTTTTCAAGAATATGAAAGATTACTTTATACTTGGATGTTGCCAAAGGGAATACTCAGGAATCAGATTGACTGCAACTGTGGAAAGAGAGGATGAAGAAGCTCAATATCATCAGCCAAATAAGGCAGGGACCAACTTCGGAACAGACCATCAATTGCTCAAAAGTAAGTTCAGGTTGATACTGAAAAAAATTTTTAAAGTTCATGAGAGCAAAAATATGACTTTGAATATATCCCACCTGATATTAGAAATCATATCAAGAAAAGATTGGGCACTTTGAACACTAATATCTGAAGATCAGACGAGTTGAGGGATGACACCAAGAACATCATATATAAAGAAGTAAAAAAGATCATTAAAAACACCAGAAAGAAGAAAAAGACCAAAGACAATGTTGTAAGAGACTCTGAAACTTGCTCTTGAACAAGTTTGCTAAAGCAAATGGAAGAAATGATGAAATAAAAGAGCTGAACAGAAAATTTCAAAGGGCAGCTCAAGAAGACAAAGTAAAGTATTATAATGAAATGCGCAAAGATCTGGAATTAGAACATCAAAATGGAAGAACATACTTAGCATTTCTCAAGCTGAAAGAATGAAAAAAAACCTTCAAGTCTTGAGTTGCAATATTGAAAGATTCAACAGGCAGAATTTATCACTCCTTTGTTGTGCTACGATGACTCGTGTGTTG
>NW_006408731.1:696656-704846 GCF_000296735.1 Chrysochloris asiatica | reverse complement strand
GTTCAAAACTACCAGCTGCTCCACGGGAGAAAGATGAGGCTTTCTGCTCCTGTAAAGATTTACAGCCTCGGAAACCCTGTTCAGGGTCGCTATGGGTTGGAACCGACTCAACGGCACTTAACAACAACAAACCAACTCCTTCAGTCTGAAATTGATCAAACATGCAATCAAGATACATTGATAATTACTGGTGATTGAAATACGAAAGTTGGAAATGAGGAAGAATCAGTAATTTGGAAAATATGGCCTTGGTGAGAGAAATGATGCTAGAGATTGCATGATAGAATTTTGCAAGAGCAATGACCTATTCATTGCAAATATCTCTTCTCAATAATCTAAATGGTGACTATACATGTGAACCTCATAAAACACATAAATCAAATCTACTATATCTGTGGGAAGAGATGATGGAAGAGCTCACTATCATCAGCTAGGTGCTAACTGTGGACCAGATCATCAATTGCTAATATGCAACTTCAAGCTGAAGATAATTAAAACAAGTTCACAGAGCTAAATATGACCTTGAGTATATCTCACTTGAATTGAGTTATAGATCATGTCAACAACAGATTTGATGCATTAGACACTCATGACCAAAGACCAGCGATGCTGTGGAGTGACATCAAGAACATCATACATGAAGAAAGCAAAAGATCATTAAAAAAACAAGAAAGAAAGAAATTATGAAGTAAAAGAACTGAACAAAAAAATTCCAAAGGGCGGCTCAAATACACAAAGTCAGGTATTAAAACGAAATGTACAAAGACCTGGAGTTGGAAAGCTAAAAGAGAGGACTATGCGCAGTATTTCTCAACCTGAAAGATGTTAAGAAAAATTCAAGCTTCCAGTGGGAATAGTGAAGGATTCCATGGGTAAAATACTGAATGATGGAGGAAGCATCAATGGAGGATGGAAGGAATACACAAAGTCACTGTACCAATAAGAACCAGCCGATGTTCAGTCCTTTCAAGAGGTACCTTATGATCAATAGCAGATGGTACTGAAGGATGAAATCCAAGCAGCATTGAAGATATTGGTGAAAACAAGCCTTCAAGAATAGACAGAACACAAATGGAAAAATGTAATCAAATTAATGTAGCCCTGGAGGCACTCACTCTTTCACGGCAAGAAATTTTGAAGACAGTTACCTAGGTAACCAATTAAAAGAGATCCATATTTGTGCCCTTTCCAAATTAAGGTGACCAAATGGAATGTGAAAATCACCAAACCATATCATTAATAAATATCACATGCAAGTAAAATTTTGCTGAAGATAATCTAAAATGATTGAAATTGTCAAATACTTTATTTTACTTGGATCCACAATCAATGATCATGGAAGCAGCAGTCAAGAAACCAAATGACATATTTCATTCAGGAAATCTACTGCAAAAGATCTGTTTAAAGTGTTTAAGAGGAAAGATGTCACTTTGAGGACTAAGGTGTGCCTGACCCAAGTCATGGTATTTTCAATCACCTCATATGCATGTGAAATTTGAACAATGAATAAGGAAGAAAATTGTTGCATTCGAATTATGGTGTTGGAGAATATTGAAAGTACCATGGACTGCCAGAAAAGCAAACACAACTGTACTATCAGAATGCTCCTTACATGCAAGGATGGTGAGACTTTATCTCTCCTACTCTGGGCATATTGTTAGGACAGACCAGCCCCTGGTTAAGGATATCATGTTTGGTAAAATGGAGTGTCAGTGAAAAAAGAGGAATTCCTCCAATAAAATGTATTTAAACAGTGGCAGCAACAATGGGCTCAAGCAAAATAATAATTATGAGGAAGGCACAGTGTTTCTGTCTATTGCGCATAGGCTTGCTGTGAGTCAGAACCCATTCAAAGGTACCTAACAACAACAACAACAACAACAATGGTCAGAATACAACGATGCAGGAAGCATCAAAAGAAGGTGGCAGAAATACAAGGAAGTTACTGGAAGAACTAACTAATCTATGCCAAGAAATTTGAAAGACAGCTACCTGACTAGCATACTGGAAGAGATAGATATTTGCATCCATTCCAAAGAAAGGTGACCCAATGGAATGGGGAAATCATTAAGCAATATCATTACTATCACTTGCAAGTAAAATTTTGCTGAAGATAATTAAACACGTTTGCAGCAGTACATTAACAGGAAGCTGCCAGAAATTCAAGATGGATTTATAAGAGGATGTGGAATGAGGAATATCATTGCTGATGTTAGATGGATCTTGGCTGAAAGGAAAGAACACCAGAAATGTGTTTACTTGTGTGTTATTGACTATACAAACACATTTAACTCTGTGGATAATAACAAATTATGGATTATATTTTGAAGAACGGGAATTCCAGAACACTTAATTGTGGTAATTTGAAACCTGTGCATAGACCAAGGAGCAGCCATTCAAACAGAAGCAGAAAACACTGCATGGTTGAAAAATCAAGAAAGGTGTGTTTCAGGATTGTATCATTTCACCAAATTTATTCAGCCCATATAAGTATGAGCAAATAATCCAAGAAGCTGGACTATATGAAGAAAAATTTGGCTTCAGGATTGTAGGAAGGCTTATTAACAACCTGTGATACACAGATGACACAACATTGCTTGCTGAAAGTGAACAGGACTTCATGCACTTACTGATGAGGATCAAAGAATACAGCCTTCATTGTGGATTACAACTCAATGTAAAGAAAACAAATATCCTCACAACCAGACCAATAAACAATATCATGATACTTTGAGAAAGTACTGAAGTTGTCAAGGATTTCATTTTACTTGAAATCAGAATCAACACTTAAAAAGCAACAGTCAAGAAATCAAACAGTATACTACATTGGGCAAATCTGTTACAATGACATCTAAAATAAGAGCAAAGAAACCACTTTGAGAACTGAAGAGCACCTGACCCAAGCCATAGTATTTTCAGTTACCTCATATGCATGTGAAAGCTGGACAATGACTAAGGAAGACCTGAGAGGATTGCTGCATTTGAATTCTGGAGTTGGCAAAGAATATTGAAAATGCTATGGACTGCCAAAAGACCAAACAAATCTGTCTTGTCTTGGAAGAAGTAGAGCTATAGTTGTTGTCGTTGTTGTTGTTAAGTGCCGTCAAGTCGGTTCCGACCCATAGCGACCCTGTACAGGGTTTCCGAGGGTGTAAATCCTTACGGGAGTAGAAAGCCTCATCTTTCTCCCGCGGAGCGGCTGGTAGTTTCGAACCGCTGACCTTAAGGTTCACAGCCTGATTCATAACCACTACGGTACCAGAGCTATGGCGAGACTTGCTTCACATACTTAGGATGTATTTGCAGAAGGGGCCAGTCCCTGGAAAAGGATATCTTGCTTGGTAAAGTAGAGAGTCAGTGGAAAAGAGAAAGACGCTCAATGAATTTGACACTGTGACTGTAACAATGGGTTTATATAAAACAATTGTAAGGGTGGTACAGATCTAGGCAGTGTTTCTTTTTGTTGTGCACCAGCGTCTCTATGAGTGGAAACTGACTCGAGGGCATCTAACACCAACAATAACAATACCTACTAACCTAAGTGATGGAATTTCAACATTCTTATATGCATAACAGATGTAAGCTAGCTTAAAAAAATCACTAGACTTAACTAAGAGATATTGAACCAAGAGACTAAAGTATTTTAAAACAAAAATTATTCTTGAAGTCGCACTGGAAAACAAAATTTCAGCTACTATTACTTACAAATATCATCCTTTTAAAAATTAATTTTTCATGAAAATATATTGTGATAAAATATATAAAATTAGATATAACAAAGTATTTGCCATTTTAATATATTTTTTTAAAGTGAACACTTCAGTGACCCTAATCACATTCACCATGTTGTGCTGTCAAAATCATTATTCGTTTTGTCACTCCAAATTTTAACTCAATGCCTCTAAATAACTCTCCATTTCCTCCTCCCACCTGGTCCCTGGTAAATAATATATATTTGTCTCTATGCACTCAAATATGATTCTAAAATTGCATCTTTGCTCTTTGACACATGACTATATATGAGTAAGGAATATTACCTGAGCCAGTCTGGGAATATTTCTAATTATGAGGTACTTCCAAAATGAATCACTTGTGTTGGATTATTTCTAAAGCAGAACTTTATGGAATATGCTTGCTTTATATATCTTGTGGTTCAGTAAGTTGGAACGTGAAGTCAGTCCATTGATCTACTTTTAAAACTATTTTATCTTCCTCCTCTGCTTTTTCTTACATCCGAACTATCACTCAAACTCTTTCTAACAATTCCTGAACTTTGCCAGTGTTCAGTGGCCACTTAATGGTTTATCATACTGAATAGGAATCTATTGTTGTTGTTGTTATGTGCCGTGGAGTCGGTTCCGACTCATAGCGACCCTGTACAGGGTTTCTGAGGCTGTAAATCTTTACTGGAACAGAAAGCCTCATCTTTCTCCCACAGAACAGCTGGTAGTTTCGAACTGTTGACCTTGTTGTTCGTAGCCCAATTTGTAACCACTACACTACCAGAGCTCCTTGAATAGTAATCTATAAGATACTATAATTAATTACTGTAATTAATCATAGGGCATGAAGGCTCTATAGCTTCAGACGATATCACAGTGCCTATTAGAATTACTTGATTTGTAATTTTTTAATATGGTATTGTTCGGTTGTTGTTAGGTGCTGTCAAGTCAATTTTGACTCATAGAGACCCTATGTCAACAAAACAAAACACTTTTAATAGAGAGTATTATGTGTTGTATTGTTGTTAGGTGCCATCCAGCTGGTTCAGATTCATTGCCATCATATACACAAGAAAATGAAGCATTGCCGGTCCTGCACCAACCTAACAATCATTGTTACACTTTAGCCCATTGCTGCTAAATTCATCTCATTGGGGGTCTTCCCCCTTTTCAGTGACCTTCTACATCACCATGCATGATGTCCTTCTCCAGGAACTAATCCATCCTGATAATAATGTCTGAAGTATGAGAGATGAAGTCTGACCATCCTGGCTTCTAAGAAGCATTCTGGCTGTACTTCTTTCCAACACAGATTGGTTTGTTCTTTTGGCAGTCTGTGGTACTTTTAATATTCTCCTCTAATGCCATAACTTAAAAGCATCAATTCTTCTATGGTCTTTCTTATTCATTGTCCAACTTTCATATGCATGTGAGGCTATTGAAAATATCATGGCTTGTGTCAGGCACATGTTAGTCTTCAAACTGACATCTTTGATCTTGAAATTTTAAAGAGATCGTGTGCAATAGATTTTACCCAATGCAATACATCTTTTGAATTCTGGACTGTGCTGCCATGAGTGTTGATAGTCAATATGAGCAAAATTGAAGTCTTTCATACCTTCAATCTTTTGTCTTTTCTCCACGTAGTTGAGCTTACCAGTCACTCTGCAGGAGAAAGATGAAATTTTCTGCTCCTGCAAAGATTGAAAGCTCCAAAACCCCTGTACAAGGTTGCTATGAGTTGGAACCAACTCGATGGTACTTAACAACAATAATGATTAAGTTAGAATATCAATCAAAATGCTGTACAAATGACAAAGACAGATATTTTTATTATTTATATGTCTATTTACTTTTGTCAACTTTAAAGATTCAGGTTTAGTAATGAGAATTAAATTTGTGTTTGCATATTTGTTTTAGGTTTCAGGTATGGAGATGAAGTCAAAAGAGAGTGAGAGCTATTCTGTTCTGATGGAGGATGTATAAAAGACAAACATTCAGCCTCATGGAGCATTTCCCTTGGCATCTTCCTTTGTGGATGGGAGCAATGAGAACAATTGGTGGATGTAATTAGTCCCAGAAGTCTCCACTGACTTAATGGAAATAAGCAATTTTCCAAGCAAATGGTTATGAGCTTTTTCTAATGGTGATGGTGGTGGTTGTGTGTGGAGGAATCATTTCCTAATGGTGACCCTGTATAGAGTTTCTGAGGCTGTAAATCTTTATGGGAACACAAAGCCTCATCTTTCTCCTGGTAGTTTCAAGTTGCTGACCTTGAGGTTGGTTTTGTGCCGTGGACTCATTTCTGACTCATAGTGACCCTGTACAGGGTTTCCGAAGCTGTAAATCTTTACGGGAGCAGAAAGCCTCATCTTTTTCCTGTGGAACAGCTGGTAGTTTTGAACTGCTGACCTTGTGGTTCACAGCCCGATTCGTAACCACTACGCTACCAGAGCTCCTTTCCCTTGAGGTCAGCAGTCCAATTTGTAACCACAACGCTACCAGAGCTATACAATTTCATGTAAGCTATCAACAGAACTGGTCTGACACTCTAGGATAAACACTGGACTGCTAACTGCAAATTTGGCAATCCAAACCCACCAGCTGCTCCTTGGAAACCCTACACAGGGTCGCTGTGAGATAGAACCGACTCGAACACATGTAACAACAATGAACCTAAAGATTGCTAGTTTGAACCCATCTGGCAGCAGCATGAGAAGAAAGCATTGACAATGTGCTTCCCTAAATATTACAGCCAAGAAACGCTACGGAGTTCAGCTCTACTCTGTAGTACATGTGCTTACTGTGAGTCAGAATTTACTCAACAGCAATAGGATTAGAACAATAATTCTAGGATTTATGAAATTACACAAATACATATACATATATTTATAAATGTTTGTTTTTCATAGAATATTTACTAAGTAGCCAAAAAGATGATATAAACATTTCCAGAAAGGAGGGTAACAAAGATTTAGGTAGGAAACTTCAGGATATCATTAGAAGGCTACCTCATCCCTACTTTGATTTAGGTGCTCCTCCTAAAGGAAAGGAGAAAGTATAAAATTTCCCAGCATTAGAAACATTGCATGATTATATTTTCTCTCTATCGTATGTCTCTTGTCAGCAGCCTTTTCAGAGCCCGCTTCACCTCTTTGTTTCTCAAGGTATAGATCAGAGGATTAAGTGAGGGAGTCACTACTGTATAGAACAAAGTGAGGAATTTACTGTGATTTTGTGTGTACTTGCTCTTGGGTTGTATGTACACAGCAGTTATAGTTCCAAAGAACAAAACCACAACAATCATGTGAGACCCACAGGTCCCAAATGCTTTCCTTCTGCCTTCAGCTGATTTTATCCTCAGTACACTCCTCACAATGCAGCCATAGGAGACCAAAATAAGTCCCAGAGGTATAATCACATAGAGGACAGTAGCTATGGAGAGCTCAATTTCCAGGAAGGTTGTGTCCACATAGGCAATTTTTATGAGTGCAGGTTCCTCACACATAAAATCATCCACCTTGTGGTGACTGCAGAGAGGTAATTGGAAAACAAAGGTGGTCTGAATTGTGGACTCCACAAAACCACTGATCCAGGCCAGAGATGCTAATTGATGGAGAAGCTTGGGGTGCATGATAATGTCATAGCGGAGAGGTTGACAGATAGCATTGAAGCGGTCATAGGCCATAACAGTCAGGAGAATACACTCTGTGGATCCCAGTCCCAAAGCAATGTATAACTGGATCATACAACCAATGTAGCTAATGGTCTTTTCAGGGCCCTTGAGGTTCCACAGCATTTGAGGAACAATGCTTGTAGTGAAACAGAGGTCCAGGAAGGAGAGATTAGAGAGGAAGAAGTACATGGGTGTGTGGAGTTTGGGGTTCAAATATGAGACCAGTATGATGGCTGTATTCCCCACCAATGTCAGAGTGTATATGACAGAGATGACCCCAAGGAGAACCAGCTCCAACTGGGGCATATCAGAAAAGCCCAGTAAGATGAAACCTGCTGGATTGCTAACATTTGCCTCTTTCATGTCTTATTAATTTTGATTTGCCTTTCATGGTCATTCCTACTTTATTCCTGTGGAGAAAATAGGATATCATAACCAATGGAAAAATAACAAACTGATCAAAACTTCAACATTTGGAGAGGCACTTAAATAGAGAAACAATAAAGAAAACTAAAAAAAAGATAGGTTGATTTGTTAACAGAGAGACAAATACATAAAGTCATGAAAACATGAAATGCATTTCAAGAAAACACAATATTAAATTAAATAATAAAATAATGTACCAAAGCAAATTTGATATGTGTATCAGACAATGTACCAAAGCAAATTTGATATGTATATCACATGACTTGAAAATTAAGACACCGAAAAATAGATTGTTCTCTGGTAGCGTAGTGGTTACGAATTGGGCTGTGAACCGGAAGGTCAGCAGTTCGAAACTACCAGCTGCTC
>NW_006408731.1:694082-696247 GCF_000296735.1 Chrysochloris asiatica | reverse complement strand
AACAACATCATTGGTGGTGTAGTAGTTACGAGTTGAGTTGCTAACTTCAAGGTCAGCAGTTCGAAACTATCAACCATTCCACAGGAGAAAGATGAGACTTTCTTCTGCCATAAAGATTTACAGAAACCCCGTTCAGGGTCGCTATGAGTCGGAACCGACACCACAGCACAACCATCATCACCACCATCATTAGTATCCATTGTTTTCATATGAAGCAAGTAACTACTGAAGGCAGAACTGGTAGTGTTTTTGTTGTAGTTGCCATTGAGTCTGTTCTGCTTTATTGCCACTCTCTATACCACAGTAGCGTAGTGGTTATGAATCGGGCTGCGAACCTTAAGGTCAGCGGTTCGAAACTACCAGCTGCACCGCGGGAGAAAGATGAGGCTTTCTACTCCTGTAAAGATTTACACCCTTGGAAACCCTATACAGGGTCACTATGGGTCGGAACCGACTCGATGGCACATAACAACAACAATACCACAGACAGAAGCACTTCCAGGCCTTTTGCCATGCTTACGCTCGACCACTGCTATGTTGGAGCCCATCACTGCAGTCATCATCTCATTAAGAGTCTTCTTTTTTCTCTTTGTTGTTAAGTGCCGTTGAGTCAGCTCCAGCTCATAGTGACCCTGTATGGAGTTTACAACAAGCAGCTGGTGGGTTTGAACTGCCTACCTTGTGGTTTGCAGTCCTTTGCTGATCCTATAGCGCCACACCAGCTGACTAAATTCTCTCTACTATACAGTAAAGGGAGAAAGAACTGTGTTGTTGAAGTATTAGATTTCTACTGAAAGAAAGACACTGAGAGAGGGGCCTCGTTTCACATACTATAACTCACATTTTGCATAATATGACATTGTCATCATTCTTTGGTACATAGGTTATTGTGTCAAAGAAGAACAACTACTGTCTAAATAGAAATCGCATTTTCTTAGGAGGCTCCACTCATACAGTCTTACCTTTCTCTTTCACATCCCTGCTAATAAAGATAAGGCTAAGGGGATTTATGTTTACAAAGAGAATATAGTATGAGAATATGAATATTGTTAATATTGGGTTATATATAAAAAGTTATATACAAAAAATCCTGGTGTGGCACTGTGGATTAATACACTAGACTGCAAAGTTGGTTTGAACCTCAAGGTCACTAGCTGCTCCTCGGAAACCCTATCCAGGGTTGCTATGGGTCAGAACTGACTTGACAGCACTAACAACAACATATAAAAAGTAGCATC
Source organism: Chrysochloris asiatica (assembly GCF_000296735.1). NCBI lineage: Eukaryota > Metazoa > Chordata > Mammalia > Afrosoricida > Chrysochloridae > Chrysochloris > Chrysochloris asiatica. The sequence continues at coordinate 695,009 of NW_006408731.1, read as the reverse complement.
TGTTCAATGCAAAATGGGACCAGTTCTGGATCTCCATAACTTTTAAAACAATGTTTCTTTTCTTTCTTCTTTTTTTGTTCTTTTCCCCTATAGCATAAAAAAGAAAGCATACCTTCTGAGGATAACCTCAGAGGCTAGTACTTCTGTTTCCGGAAAGAATGACAATCCAGGTCTAGGGGATGTTGGTGGTTTTGATGAAGATTCAATCCTGGTCACAATTCCAGGGAACCAGGTGTGGATAACCTGTTAGCCACTCTCCCCAGTAAGCTCTTTACTCAAACTATCTCCAGGTGGATGGTGTTTACTTTATTTACTCACCTCTTGTCTCTGGAGCTATCCATCCTAGACAACCTCCCTTTACTGTGTTGGAGAGGGAGCTGTGTCTCTAGAGAGCAGATAACCTCAGAGGCTAGTGCTTCTGTTTCTACTGGAAGGCAATTAATTTGATACCATTTTCTAAACATCCCCATGCAAGCACATGCACACATGCCTTTTTGTTTTAAGTGTGTCTATAACAAAAGAACAAATGAACTTTTTGGAGTGAGATTGCACTCCAATTCTACACATAATGTACTTGCAAAGCTGATAAAGGTCATTTGCCCTCTTTTAGTTAAATATGGTATTAAAATTGTCAGTGTTATTGATAGCATATTAATACATTTATTTAAAATTTTTTTATTGTTAAATGAGTGGTTTACAGCATAGATCATCAGTTTTGCATTCAACTATCTATGAGGCAAAACTGACTCCATGGCACATAACAACAACAACAACAATCATATATTTTGCTTTACTACAATAATTGCAATTCCCTCTATGTGTCAACAGTTGAACAGTATTTATCTCTATTCACATTAACTATTTCATTCATCCCTGTGTCTCTCACTACCTTCATTTTTGAGGTCTGGTAGCATAGTGGTTATGAAT
>NW_006408731.1:692677-693217 GCF_000296735.1 Chrysochloris asiatica | reverse complement strand
AGGGGTGTGGAACCTTTTTTCTGCCAAGGACCATTTGGATATTTATAGCATCACTTAATATAAATGTATATCGCTATGAAAAATATCTAGATTTTTTGAATTTCAAATCCCACATTAGGTTGCCTTGCCCTTATATGATCCATGGGCTGGATGCACCCTATCCTTGCTCTAGCCCATGAATAATTTTCCCTACTCTTCCCCCTCAAACATCATTGATTGTTTCTTTTATTAAGAAAGATTTTTTTTTAAACTTTTAACAACATTGGTCTCATATAATATTAGTCCTTTTGTGATTGACCAATTTCACTCAGCATAATTTTCTCTAGGAAATTGATACATGTTTTAAGGTAGTTTACAGATTCATTGGTATTCTTCAACATTGTATAGTATTCCATTGTATGTATGCACCAAGTTTATTTAACCATTCTCCTGTTGATAGGCATTCAGGCTGTCTCTATCTTCTTGATGTGTCTCTTGCAGACAGCATATTGAAGGATCCTTTTTTTACTTATCCATTTAGCTCTCACTGTTTCTTGACTG
>NW_006408731.1:690554-692218 GCF_000296735.1 Chrysochloris asiatica | reverse complement strand
TTTGTGGGTTTTCTTTCCATTTTCTTCATTTCTTTTGTGTTAATGTTTACTACATCTTTCTGGTGTTCCTCTTATTTAAATTTATTTTGATGTACAGGTATATTATATTGTTTCCCCTATTTAAAAAATAGGGGAAACAATATAATTGTTTCATCTTGAAATCTACTTGACTTCTTAGCCTTTTGAAAAGTTTGTGTCTGTACCATTCCCGCTTTTTGCTTTGTAGCTGACTTCATTTTAAATTGATATCTCTGGTTCCCTATTTTCAGTCTTGTAGATTTGTTTTACTTTAACTAATTATATACCTGGATTGAGTTCTGGGTGGTGCTGTCATATAGGGTAATCTCAGGTTGTTACCTGCTGGTGTTGGTTCTCAGTCCAAAGAACACCCTTTATTATTTTTTGTGAAGTTGGCCTCATCATTTCTTTAACTTCTGTTTATCAGGAAATGTCCTAATTTTACTGTCATGTTTGAGGTTCAGTTTTGCTTGGTATATGATTCTTGGTTGGCAGTATTTTTCTTTCAGAGGTTTGTATATGTCATCCCATTGCCTCCTTTTCTGTATGGTTTCTATTAAGAAATCAGAGCTTAGTCTTATTGGCTCCTCTTGTAGGGAACTTTTCCTATTTCCCATGCTTCTCTCAGGATTCTTTCCTTGTCTTTGATTTTGGAAAGATGTGTCTTGGTGATTATCTTCTGGGATACATCCTGTTTGGGGTTCAGTCAGCTTCTTGCATGCTTATCTTCTCATCTTCCATAATGTTAGGGAAGTTTTCTTCCAATAAGTCTTTGACTATTTTCTCTGTGCTTTTCATTATCTCTTCCTGTTTGGGAATTCTGATTACCTGTATGTTGTGCCTCTTCACAGTTTCCTACAGAACTCTTAAGCTTTCTTTGGATTTTCTCATAATTTTTTTTCTGATTGTTCTTCTAGCATCCTAGTATTGCTAGGTTTATTTTCAAGCTCACTAACTTGGACTTCCATTGCTTCAAATCTACTCCTTTGCTCTTTCAATGCATTGTCCATTTCTGAAATATTAATATTAATCTTTGGTATTTCTAATTGCAGGTTTTGTATTGTTTCAAAATTTGCATTTTTGGTTTGTTTGCTCTTGTAGTGTTTTCTTGAATTCTTCTAAAGTGTTTCTGTGTTTATTTGTTACACATAATTTTCTGCACTGATCTTTCCTTGACCTTTCTGTTAATCCTTATAAAATGTCCTTCTTTTGATTTCTTTTTCAGTTAGTTCTACTACCTTTTCTTCCTCAGAAATGTTTTCTGGCTCTACAGCATGGTCATTTGTTTGAGCCACAATTATCTGTTGTATCTAGGACATTGTGAGAATGTTGTGTTTGTATTTGAATTGATCAATGTGCCTTTTGGCTCTCACCAACTGTCTCCTATGAGTGTAGTTATAAAATGAAAGCATGTACACCTTTCTCATTCACTGTTCATGCATATCATCTCAACTGGCTCTCAAGTGGGAGACATTGATCAGAGACTAGAATGAAAGAGAAGAGGTAGTGAAGGTATTTCCACCTCCTTCTGTGCTGTGAGAGGCTCCTCTAGCAACAATATATTTCCTCTTTTATTCCAGCTCCAATGGCCAACATAGTATGATCCTGGCTTCCTGTAGGTGATGCTAGTCCCTCTATTCCTTTTG